>NW_011891995.1:0-5139 GCF_000151845.1 Pteropus vampyrus
TGTAAGGATTAGCTCAAATTGATTTGAAGGTGCCGATCTCTTTATGAAAGACCTTTCAAAGGAAACACATGATGTGTCCTGGCACTAGGAAGGCAGTGCCAGGAAGCACATTTAGCAATTTACTTTCCAAATAGGAAATAATTCGCTAGATCTAAATACCAAGTTGTTTGCAGAACCTGTTCATGCACAAACTTGTTCCTAGTACTGCTGAGCATTATCTGTCTGATCTTACAGCAGAGATTGCTTATAATATTGTCTTTTAGCTTTATTCCTGATAGACATTAACTCAATAATATGAATATGCACAATGCAATTAAGCTTGGTAACTTGTCCTTTAAGACTAGCACACACAGCAAAGCTATAGGTGGAAAGAATTCAATGATCTACTTACAAACTTTTAGTGCATTGTAGGAACGTAAATAAAACTGTGATGAAATTAAAATTTTATATTAAAGTCGCATTTTGTTGTAAAGAAAAACATTTTTAGAAAATACCTAGAAGCATAAAAACAATCGGTTTCTTACTTGAAGAGTGAGAAAAAAAACTGAAAAAAATTAATTGAGTCAATCTTACAGAAGAAATATTTATGAATCTCACTGTTATAAAACATGATAAAACATCATCTATACTCTGGTTAGATGATTCATAATTAGTTATTCCAGTGGAAATAAATTTCTAAAGAGTCAACAAAATATTTGCCACCTTCACAATCACATATGAACGAACGTCTTTCCAGAGTGTTATCCATGGGAATACCACATATCCCAAAAATCAAGATCTCAGAATCATACTTCCTGCTTTGTAATCCCCAAAGGCATGATTATCTAATACAGTAGAAACCACACCCTGTTTGTGTGTTGCTGCTGCTCACTTGAGTCAGATTTCTGTTCTGGCTTCTCTTTTACACTTATCAGAACAAAGATAAGAACCAGACTATGTGATTTCCAAGGAACGAAAAGTGATAGATTTGAATATTGTGGGAAACAGATGACCTGCTTCACAGGAAAATAATCATAAAATTTAATAAAATAATAAATTATTTAAATGATGAAATACTTTTAAATTAATATATACGTAACTAAGGTAAGAGCATTGGTAGCACTATAATGTTAAATTAAGAGCATACTTAATTTGATTGAAAATTATTTCTTTCTTTATATAAATTCTAGTCAATAAAGAGATACCCAAATTTAATATGGACAGGTCATATACATTTACATAGGCAGTACCATGTTTAACATATGCCACCATCAAGTGGGTCTCAGCAGGAAGTAAGTGGTCAAGATTTTGAGTGCCTATACTCTCCCATTGTCCTAAATGTGCTTTAAATTCTGCCATCGTAATGTATTTTTTATGCACCATTATCCTTACTCGTCTACCAATGTCTTGTCTTCCAAATGGAAACAACATAAGTAGTAGAGCAATAAAAACTACACAAACTTAGCTAAGTCTTTCATCAGTTGAGATACAGAAAAAAATATGGATGGTCACTATGTGCCAAACACTGTTCTAAATTCATTATAATCATTAGTAGGAAAAGCAGACGAGATCTTTGCCTTCATGGAGCTTACATTCTGGAAGAAGCCTACAGTAAACAATAAACAAATGAATTAATAAGTTATAGAGTACTTTAGAAAGTTACAATTGTTAACAAAACAAAAAAGCAAAATTGTCAAAAGTAAGATCAAGAGTGTTTGAGGTGTAAGCACGGTTTGTAATTTCAATACCATGTTTAGGATAATTCTCATTAGGCAGGTACTCGCTAAGTAGGTGACTTTTAAGGATTAAGTGGTGGAAGAGAATTTCAGGCAAGGGGAACAGCCAGTGCAAAAACCCCAAGGAGGTCATTGTACAGAATTTGACTTCTACTTGAGTGAAAGAGGAAGCTATTACAGGGATTTGAGCAGGGGAGGGGCATGATCTGATTTATATTATAAAATTATCACTCTGGCTGCCGAAATGAGACTCTAAGGAACAAGATAGAAGCAAAATGACAAATTTAAGGCTGTTAAGTAAACTGGGTGAAACATAATGTCTTAAACCAGGGTGGTAGAAGTGGAGAGGCTGAGGAAAGGCTACATTTGAGGAAATAAGTGGTAATGGAAACAAATTGTAAGAATGTTATTCTTTGGCCTCCATAATGAGGACACTCACAGATGCAAAACAGTGTCCTGAGTTACTGAATACATCTCTCTTCCTGGTCAATAGCATGAATATAGGTTGGAAAGATCAGAGCCAACTTTACTTGTGCTCTGTTCTAATTTTAATTATTAATTTTTTAAAATAGATAGATATTCTTTCTTAATCGAAATTCGGAATAGTTTTAAAAATAAAGAAAAAATAAAAAGAGAAAATGTGGAATAGTTTTTCATTTCATCATATTTCCTAGTTGCTACCATGTGGCAGAACAATGTTCCCTGGGGTATAAAAGGCCAAATCAGAAGTAGTTCCTATATGTTTCGGCAGAGAGAAAAAGTCATTTAAACAAACAAAGACAATAGAGTAATGTCATTCATTGTGCTAGAAGTCTGAGGAGAGTAAATTAGGACTCAAAGAGGGGTGGTTAGTGATGAGTTGCAGGTGGAAAGGGGAATTTAACAGTAATTTTTGGATATGATGCCTTGAGAAGAATCTTGAAACGTGAATAATATTTGTTACAATGATCAGTATATTTCAGACAGAAGGAGAATATAAACAAAACACAGACATGTGACCCAGGAAAGTACTTTAGGACAAGTACAGGTAGTTTGGTATGACTGAAACATGCAATTGTTGGAAGACAGTTCTACACAGGCCTCTCCTGTTTCTTCATATCATGTAAATGAGGCATTAACTGCCTTTTGTTCCAAACTACCATTTCAAGGATTGTAAATAACCCTGGAAGATAGAGATAATGACTCCTTCTAGAATATAGCCTTGGAAGATAAAGATAGTGTCTTCTGGGTAGGCATGCTTAGTATCCAATATAAAAGTTTCAAATTTCTTCAGTTCAGGGTTCTTCAGCTATGCTTAAAACCCACTCTTGCATACCGTATCCACTTAGACCGCTCCAAACGCTCACATGGGACTGTGGGACAAGAGAAAGTGATGCACATGTGAAACTCATACTGCTTACTGACCATGAATTCCAATAAATTCCTTCGTGTCACTGTAAAGTTAGGGGGTGGTCCACATGGGCACCTTCACTTCTCATATCATATACAAAGTTCAAGGATCCCTAAGACCATTCTCAGTTTTGATAATTTGGTAGACTTTCTCACAGAACTCACCGAAAGCTGTTATACTCACAATTATGGTTTGCTACAGCAAAAAAAGATACAGATTAAAGTTGGCCAAGGGAAGAGACACACGAGCAGAGTCCAAAAGAATTCCAAACATGGATTTCTAGTAGTCTTCTCCCAGTGGGCTCATTTGTCTATCCACTCCTCCTAATAATGACGGGAGGTAATATGCACTGAGTATTCCCAGGCAGGGAAACTCACCTGTACCTTGATGTACAGAATCTTTATTGGGGCTCTATCATATAGATATGGTTGACTGCCCACGTGGTCAACTTAGTCTCCAGCCCCTCCAGAAGTCGAGCTGATACAACCTAACCCAAAATTCCCATTATATGTCACATTGTCACACTATCTAGCATGGTTCAGGGCTCCCAGGTAAACAAAGTGCATTCCAAGAACTTAGAGATTACCTCCCAGGAACTGAGGACAAAAGCCAGACCTCTCTTTGGGCAAATTTAAATTCTTTGCTACACACTCTAAACAAGCGGTCTCATGTTTTCTGCCAACATCCAGGAAAACTGACAGCTTGCAATTAGGGCAAAATCTCAGACCTTACACAGGTCTTGACAGGAAGATGAGAGATTTACTGAACAATATGCCTAGAAAAGGAAGTAAACAAGGTCATAGCATGAATTCCTTTGCTAAGTGATTGAAATTTATTCTTTAGCCAATTCAGATTATGTGTTTGTAGAGATATCGGTCCACATTAGAAACAGAGGTTTTCTTAAACATTACTCAACACTTCATATATTAAGAAAAAAAATTACAAGTGGTTGGAATGATTTAAGTTTGGGAGTTTCTGAAAAAAAAGTATTCTGGAAACCTAGAAGATAAAAGCATTGACAATGCCGGCAATAAAGAGATTTAATTAATGATCTAAATGGTTCCAGTTGGATCAAAGTGTTACAAAGGGAAACCTAGTCATGATAGTGGGAGAAAAAAGAGTCCAGGGGGATAGAGGACAAAGAACAGGTGTCAAAGGAATAAAGAAGGAAGCTCTGGAATGACAGGAGAATATGATGAAAGATTATTCATTACAGTTTTATTATTTAAAACTTCATAAATTGATCAATTAAATGAACAAGTTTAAGAACCAACTGTAAGAGTGAGTGTTGTTAAGATTAACTATGAGAAAAATTTTAAACTCAAAAAACACAGTAAACTTTGAAACTGAGATTAGTTATACACAAAGAAATTAAAGTGACTTAAGAAGATATGAGGCATCTTAAGACAAGAAAAGAATGCAAGCTAGAAGCCAAAATCCTAAATAAATGGGGCAGTGACATCAGTAAATGACAACCTAGATAGGTTAGAAGTATCTCATCTAATCACAAGACCCTCAAGAAAGGAATAATAGAAAAATAATTTTCTAGAATTCTCAATGAAGAGCTAAAGAATACCCATATTATCTCTATGTTGTACAAAAGATTCAACAGTCTCGATTTGAGTCGACTTCAAGAGCAAGTTCTTGAAAATTGAAGAGATCTAAGTTTCAAAATAGTAAAGAAGTGAGTGAGATAAGGGAATACTGAGCATTCGCAGAAGAAATTACAGACATAGGAATGTTTGCTAACAGTGAACCTAGCATAAAGAGTAAGTATGTGATGATCATCAATGGTGTAATGGTTAATTTTACGTCAATTTGGCTAGACCTTGGCTGGGTGGGGGAGAGTCAGCCAGATATGTGGTTAAACATCGTTCTGGAGGGTGCTTTTAGATGAGATTAACCTGACGTTTAAAATCTATGTGGACCCAAGAATGAGAGGTATCATGGGACAGACTTTCTTTAAGTTTCTGAACTCATAAAGTATGAGGTCCCAGTTGCACACTAAGGCCTACTGAGTTATCAGAGTTTAAT
>NW_011891995.1:6961-9256 GCF_000151845.1 Pteropus vampyrus
GATGGGTTCAATGACTTGCCAAAGCTTATACAGCAAATAAGAGGTTATAAAATGTAAACTCCAGTGGTGGGGCTCTAGGGCTCTTGGTCCCAATCTTGGTCCTGTGTCATATTCAAATTTTAATGGGAATATATTTGCATACACAACAATGCTGATGGATTTGAAGACAAGCCCTTATATTTTTGAGCCCTCGGGGCTTCAAACAAAGCAATCGGTGACTAATCTAAAGACTGAGCTTGCATTTCTTTCGCCATGAAATATTTATTGAGTGTCTATTGCATCCTAGCTTCCATCATTAGAAATTTTATATAAAAATATACACGTGTGTGTGTCTGCGTAGATATATGTGTGTGTGTGTATATATATCTATACACACAATTCCTTAATAATTAAAAGGTATTTTTGAGAAACTACTGTTTGCAAGATGATGTGGGAAACACTGAGATAAATAAAGCTTGGTGCCTGAACTAAAGGGACATTATAATTCAGTAGAAAAAAACAAAATATGAACAACTAATAATATTATTTTTAACCAATTGGTTGAAAATTTGCCTATCTGAAATGAGTTTAAAATATTTTCATTGAGCTATAATGGATATAAAATTTGGAAAAGATAAATCTTTCCATATAAAATGACAAAATCCAATACCGAGGGGGAAAATATTATGATATATATGAATAAAAAGTAAAATAAGAGTTACCTAATAATTTTCACACACAAAAATAGCGATTTTTAGAATCCAACCTTTTTTTTTTTTTAAGAATAAGTGGTCATAGTGGACATATGATACAAACCACATACATTTTGATTTAACTAAACAAGTTAGTCAAATTAACCATAATAGAGTGTCAAATGTCACAGCCAGACACAAAGGATAACCTTACAGTCCTCTCTAGCACATCCAATTTCTAAAATAAAACAAATAAAATACTCTAACCATATATATCCCCCCGACTAAATAAGATTCAAGAAAATAAGCAAATATATTCCCATTAAAATTTGAATATGACATTGAAAATGTACATAGATGATTTGAAAAGTTACTGCCATTTCATTAAGAATTAAAAGTTAGAATATTCTTTAAGAGAAAGATTCAGTGGGTTTTTCTATGACAGTGGTTTCTTGAAAGGCATACGATGATTGATAAATATTTTAAATATTATATTTAAATATGTATTCTAAAATAGTACACTCAAATGTTTAACAATAAAGCACTAAAATTACATTTCCCAAAGCAGTTTTAGAGGGAAATCTACAGATCCTTATCTAAGACCTTTACACATTTATGTTACTAAATTTTATATTCCACATTTACATGTTTTTTAAATTTCAAACTAAAAAATTTTACAGCTTGATGGTTATTGATCCTCAACCTCTGTCTCCAAAGGCTATGAATGTAAGAATACTGACTATGACTGCTTTGGTGTCATCGAATGTGAGGTTTTTAAATTTTGTTTTACAGAATGGGTAAACTCATATTTCCTTCATTTTTTTAAATTTGGGTATTACTGGTTTTCTTTGTATTTTCTTTGCATTCTTTCTATGTATTTTCTTTGATAGAAAAACCAGTTAAAAATAGTGAAAATTTTTTGCTTACCAGTAACATAGAAACATCTCTATTATATGGAAAGTGAATGAGTCCATAATATTATAAATTGTAAGTCTTTATTCATTTGCAAATCCACTCAACAACAATATAATGAGTACCTACTATTTGCAAGGTAATGAGTTGTGGGTTTACAAATAAATAAATAACTCTAGTCTTCATGGAAAAATTTTATATTTCTGATATATTTTATGCCTTTTTTTCTTGCCTATTGCTAGTTATTCTATAATAACTGCTCTCATAAAAATGAGGATATTACTCTCTTATGTCAGTGCAACGAACATTACTTCAGTCCACTAAATTTAGGTAAAATTGAGCAAAATCAACATTCATTCTTAAAGTGCAACTACATTATTGTTTTTTTAAATTCTAAGATATTTTCATACTCCAAACTATTTCTGTTTATTTTCCATCCATATCTAATGCACTCGAGAAATAGTTTTTCAACATCTAAGGCTAACTTGGTTTACATTCTTCCTCAAGGGAATTTATAAATTTTTTAAAAGTTTCTTCTACCAAAGTTTCTGGATAATAACATTATAGGAAGAAAAGAGAGTGCTACAGTTAAATAATGTGGGAAAGGAATATATTAACTCTTCTTCAGCCATATATGTACTCTAGAATGTCTCATACCCTTTAACATGCTAATGTGTATTGTGACTCTAAAGAAAGTATAGAGACAGCAGTA
>NW_011891996.1:0-589 GCF_000151845.1 Pteropus vampyrus
GCCAGTGCCTGAAATACTTCTTTTCGTGTATTTACACATTCGTTCCGCAAACATGCAGTGAGCACCTGCTGCATGTCGGGACACAGAAATGGGGGCGACATCGCGCTCCCTCTGCCCAGGAGGGAGCGGCATACCCTATCAATGGTATAGAGAAAATAAACAGATTAACAAGCTATGACATTGATTTTATAATCTGGATATTGGACATTCTATCAAAATGCTTCATCAAGGCCCGTCACGACATCCATGTTTCTAAACTAAATAGTTCAATGTCCTCATCTCACTCGACCTATCAGTAACATTCGAAGCAGTCGTCACTCCCTATCCCTGGACACTTTCTTCCCTGGCCCCCTGGTTTGACTTCCGCCTTACCGCCTCACCTGTCCTCGTTAGTCTCCTTCGACGCTCCTTCTTCACCCTCGTGACCTGTAAACACTGGACATGAGGAAGAATCAGAGTTGAATGAGGACCTCTTCCCTATCTGACTTACCTCTTTGGTGACCTTACGTGATGTCTTGGCTTTAAAAACCATCTGTTGCTGAAGGCTTTTATGTTTTTATCTCAAGCCTGAGGTTTACCCCTAGCCCAG
>NW_011891996.1:2368-3532 GCF_000151845.1 Pteropus vampyrus
GGACGCGTCCCACACAGGAGGCAGCTGAGGACAAGGCTAATCCCCCTGCACACACACCCTCACCCACTGGGGCTGCCCCTTCCTTCCTCTTTGGGTGCCCCTTCCACAAGTAGCTGTGGAGCGTGGCCACTGTGGGGGGCGGACAGGCTTGGCCTGCAGAGTCACCAGAGCCATGAGGGCCTTCCTCCCATGCATTTCCCGTTCTGGTCCCCTCAAACCAGGGCTGGGCAAGGCGCTCCTGGGCCTGCGGGGCGGACACTTTACACTCACGTCCCACAGCGCCCTCTGCATCCCGCACTGTGCACCCTGGCACAGCTTCACAATGACCGCTGGTTAGCATCTACGTTGTACAGAAGCGCCCTAAAGGAATGCGACAATGCCTGGGACTTCACCATTGGCGTTCTTCTAGACTGCGGAGACTCGCTAGAACCGAGAAAAGCACTGATACCTTAGCACAGACTGGCCCGAAGCCTGGAGTGCAGGCCTCAGAGGGAACAGCCTGGGCCTGTCGAGCAGTGGGAATGAACAGTTAAAGAGAAGAACCTGGGCACGAGTCACATCCAGTTCACCACCTCGAGCATTGCAAGCGGAGCTACTTACGAATGAGCCCAGAGAGACTAACCTCAAACCACACTTTTCCATGAAACAGCAGGGCTTGGGCTAGGCGTTCACGCTCAGAATTCTTCACCGTGCGTCACTATAATCACTAGATCCAGGGCCCACCAAAAATCAAAGTCAAAGGGACACAGCCTGACAGTGCGCTTCTGGGAGACCGGGTCAGTTCAGGCCGTCAGTCACTGACAGGCGGGGTCAGCTAGGCACGTCCAGCTGCTCAGTTAGGCCAGAGTTCGAGGAGACGCTCACCGCACCCTGTGGTAGCGAGTCACAGACAACAAGGGGCTGGGCGAGCACTTCGCGGGCCAGCTCGTACAGGAAAGGCTGGGGTGCCCTGATGCTAACGAGGTCACGAGCACGCCCCCCGTGCTCTAGCTGGCGAGGCCTTCTACCAGGGGGTGGCCACCGAACCGAGTCAGTGGCAGGCACTGGTTTGCAGTCTCACCAGACGAGCGGGAAAGGGCGCCCTGTCGTGAAGAGCTTCTCCCACTGAATTCCTAGCTGGTTCCAGTCCCTGAACCCCCAGAACTGCGAGGGGGCACTTGACCG
>NW_011891996.1:6682-6988 GCF_000151845.1 Pteropus vampyrus
TCCTTATCTCTGTGGCCGAGAGTTCATAGATGCAAACTGGATGCACGGGAAGGAAGGGTTGCATCACCCCCAGGTTGGGTTAACATATTTGTATGTTTTCACGATGAGCCCGAAGCCAGACGCTCCTCAGGCCTGCCTGTCACCAAGCCTCAGGAACTGACGAAGACCAGATCTGTGAAACCGGGCCAGTTCACCAGTTTGCCCGCGTTCAGCACTCGGTGTGTGCTGTGCTCAGCTTCTGTGGATCACCAGACTCCAGCCTTCACACACTGCATTTTTTCCCTAATTCTATTCCAAAACCACACA
>NW_011891997.1:0-376 GCF_000151845.1 Pteropus vampyrus
CTAACCCAAACACTAATACTAAGTCTAAACTCTTACCCTATCCCTGACAATAACCCTCACCCACACCATAAAATAACCTAACCCTAACCCTAAACCTAACAATAAACCTAAACCTAAAACCTAGCCATAACCTGAACCTGAACCCTAATCCTGATCCTACGCTTAAAACAAAAGTTAATCCTAATCCTAATTCTAACTATACACCTAACAATAGCCCTCATCCTAAATTGTAAACTAACAATAAACCTAATCCTAACCCATTAACATAAAGTAACCCTAACACTAAATTTAACTCTAAAACTATCACTGACCGTTACCTAATGTTAACATTAACCCTAACTCTGATACTAACTCTAAAACTAAAGCTAATCGAAAT
>NW_011891997.1:426-1821 GCF_000151845.1 Pteropus vampyrus
CGTTACCTAATGTTAACATTAACCCTAACTCTGATACTAACTCTAAAACTAAAGCTAATCGAAATCCTAATTGTAACTCTAATCCTAACACTAACCTTAACTCTGAACCTAACTCTAAACTAAAGCTTATCCTAACTAAACCTAATCTAAACCTAACCCTTACACTAACCCTGATCATAAATCTCCCAGTAATATAAACCTAACCCAAAAACTAACTCTAATACAAATGTTATGTCTCACCTCTTACCCTAACCCTAACACTAACCCTAACCGTTATCCTGACCCTAAAACTAAAGCTAACACTAACCCTAATTCTAAACCTAACCATAACCTAAACACTAACATAACCTTAACCTTAATCCTAACCCTAACCTTAACCCTGATCCTAACCCTAAAACTAAAGTGAATCCTAACTCTAATTCTAACCGTAACCATAACACTAACCCTAAATTTAACAATAAACCTAACGCTAACAGTAACTCTAACCTAAACGTAACCCTAACCCTAACCATAAACATAAGTCTAACTTAACCGGTCCCTAACGGTAACCCTAACCCTAACATTACCATAACCATAATCTTAACCCTAAACCTAACAGTAACCCTAACCCTAACCTTAACTCTAACGAAGATCCTAACTCTAATTTGAACCCTAACACTAATACTAATCCTAACTATAAATTTTGCACTAACAGCAACCCAAAACATTACCCCTTACCCTAAAAAACATCCTAACCATAACTTTAACTGTAAAACTAACTCTAATATTAAATCTAAAGCTAACCCTAACCCTAAGAGTAACCCTAATCGAAACGCTAACCTTACCCCTAACCCTAACTCTAACACTAACACTAACCCCTAACCCAAACCCTAAACATAACCCTAACCACTTACATTAACTCTAACCCAACCCCTAACAATAAACCCTAAACCTAACCTTAACCTTCTAACTAACCCTGATTCTATCCCCAAAACTAATGCTAACACTAACCCTAACACTAAATATAACATTAACAATAACCTTAACTCTAACCTCTTACTCTAACTCTAACCCTAAATTTAACTCTAAAACTACCCCTAACATTACCTTAAACCTAATATTAACACTAACCCTGATCCTATCGATAAAATGAAGCTAATCTTTACTGTAATTCTAACCCTAACCTAATACTAACCATAAAGCTGTTCCTAAGCGTAAAAGAAAAGATAATTTTAACCGTAAACCAAACCCTAAACCTCTATTTAACCCTAACTCTAAACCTAAACCTAACCCTAATCTAACCATAATCCTAACACTAACATTAATCCTAACTCTAACCTCTTACCCTAAACCTAACACTACAAATATCCCTAACCCTAAACCTAAAATTAACCTAAACCTAAATCTAACCCTAAC
>NW_011891998.1:0-1412 GCF_000151845.1 Pteropus vampyrus
CTACAGATTGTGACACGGGATGTGCAAAATGAAAGGAGCTTCTGAAAACCTTCTCGAAAACACTTTGCGATTCTGTCCTGAAGTTAAATTAAATGTCACAGTAAGGAAACGAATGGCATGTCTGGTAAGCTTCGCGTGTAATTTACTAAAGCGATCCTTTACAATTAGGGATAGATTTGCGTGATTCTTGATGGGAACTCCTGAGTTAAAGTCGCAATGCTCTGAGGGATGCTACGTAGCGGCTATCACAACGCGGCGAATCGAAGACCACCAAATACAGAGCGTGGTTACCGGGAAGCTTCGGCGGGAGCTCGGCACCGGCAGAAGCAAGACGGCTTCACTCGGGCAGAGGGGACATGCGAGGAAGGGACCGGGTGTGAACGGAAGGCGCGCGGGGGTGGAAGTGCACGCCACAGACTGGCCCGTGCTCCGTCCCCCTGCGGGAAGGTGCTGTGCCAGCGCGTCGGCTCAGGACACCCCAGACGGCGAAGCGGTCAGTCAGGGGCCACCGAGGAGGCCACCGAGCCCGCTCGGCCCTGCACGCGCGAGAGGCGTTTCTCACCGCGGTTTCGTCCATCTTCGAAACACCTAAAACTCTATTCCTTCCCATGCAGAATGATAGACTAGTTCAGCAAAGGGGCCCAGCACTGGATCGTTCCAGGAAAGAGAGAAGAGAGACAGACCCACCACCGTGGGGTCGCAACGGCCCCGCTCACGTCTGTGGAATGATCGCGACGATGACGCCTCTTTTCGCTCTCAGAAGAGCCCTGAATTATATCGTCGCTCCGTTCCTTTGTGCCCTTACTACATACCCCAAGCTCCCGGGACGGCTGGAGCTGGACTTTGAGCCTTGAGACCGACAAGTGCCCAATCCAAGGCAGAATGTGAGCGAGCCAGGACGGAGAACGGGGCTGCAGCCTGAGAACCACCGGGACAGACAACACGACCACAACACAACCGTGCAGATCGTCCGAGAAAAAGAGCGTTGCAGGTGAAATAAGGAAGGGCATTTGACTTCAGCGAATCAAAATGAGAAGAAAGAACATGGTAGAAACCCTTCTGATGAGCTTGAAGGAGAAAGGGAAGCAGAGTGAGGAGCAAGCAGCCGGGGAAGATGGGGAGACAGGCGGTGGACACGCGGGGAGCGGGCAGCAGGGACCTCCGCATCCGTGCTTGACTCCGGCGGCAGGGCAGCAGCTGTTCGTGTGACCGGTGATAAGTCGAAAGGTGCTCAGAAGGCCTGTCCCCAGACCACTCGGACCTAACGGGACACGTCGGAGAGGCGCTGGAAGAAAGTAAAGCGGAGAAGTAGCTTCCTACAGAGTTTCCACCAAGTGGCTTTTTTGTTTTCTTAAAGAAAAGAGATGCAGCCTCGAGCTAACCGTCCATCTCTTTACATCTTATGAACTCAC
>NW_011891998.1:1462-2838 GCF_000151845.1 Pteropus vampyrus
TCTTTATTGTATTTGAAAAGTCATTGCCGTGCCCAAGGGCATCCAGGCTTTCTCCCGTGTTGTCTTTCAGGAGTTATAGAGTTTTGCATTTTACATAGAATTCTATCGAACTATTTTTCGGGAAAGGTACAAGGTCTGCGCCTGAATTCACTTTTCCACACGCCAATGTCCAATCGCTCTAGCGCCGTGTGTCGAACAGACTAGATTGTCTTGTCTTCGTGTGTTATCTTTGTTTCGTTTTTTTTTCCCCCCAAAGATCAGGTTACCCGAATGACACCTGTCCTGTCTGACTCGGAACACCCACGGGACTGGCCATAGCTTGGAAAGCCCTGAAAGCAGAGGGGATCGCCGTGGCACGTCGGAGTCGCCGTCGTGGTCAGACACCGAGATGAGCAAGAGATCGCAGACTTCGGAGGAGAAGCAGAGCCGCCCTGCTGAGGGGGTGCGAGGTGGCTGAGAAACACACGCGAGCCCAGAGAAGGCACAGCCTCAGGAGGGCGCGGAGAGAACCTAGGATCTCTAGCGGGGCCGACTGGCAAAGGTATCCCCTGCGTGAAGTCGGGCCTTAAAGACTGGAATAGGAGGCTGTTTTTTCAGATGCTCAAGTCTCAGCAACGGCAACGACAACAAAAGAATCACGAGCAGACAAAGAAACAGGGAAACACAGCTCAGTCAAAGGAACAAAATAAAACTTGAGAAAAACGACCCTACAGAAAGGCAGACCTATGAGGTGCCTGACGGAGAAGAGAAAGTAACTTTAACAAAGATGCTGAATGAGCTATCGACGACGAAATGAGACCGAGAAAGTGATGCATGAGCACAAAGAAAATACTGGCAAAGAGGTAGAAACTGTTAAAAAATGGTAAAATGAGAGTTCGTGAGCTGAACGATATAATAAATGAACTAAAAAAGCTCCATTGAAGTGCTAAACCAATCAAACTAAAACTCTGAAAGGAAGACATGGAAGCAAATCTTCGGGATCTGTTGGAACTTTTAGTCAGACGATGACTGCTTAAATATGGCACCAGTAGCACAAGCAATGAAAGAAGAAAAATTAAAATTAAAACTTTCATGCATCAAACAACACCATCGAGTATCTGAAAAAATTAACCCACAGAACGGAGAAAGTATTTGCAAATCATGTATTCAATAAAGGACATGTACCCAGTATATTTTTTTAAAACTTCCACAAGAACATAATAAGAATAACCCAATTATAAAATGGACAAAGGATTTGAACAGACATTTCTTCAAAGAAGACATATAATAGTGGAAAAGTACATGAAATATGTTCAATGTCATTACTCTTTAGGGAAATGCAAATCAAAACCACAATAAGACAGAACTACATTTGAATGCTTATAATAAAAAAGACA
>NW_011891998.1:6888-8264 GCF_000151845.1 Pteropus vampyrus
CATAATTAGAGCCAAGAAACTGAAGAACTGCATCCCACTGACTCTGAGAAGAGCGCGTGAGTCAGCCAGGCATCCTCATTCAAAGCAGAACAGAGGAAAAAAAGCTGTTCAGTAAACTTTAGGCTTTTATGTTTAAAATGCTACCAAAACAATTACCTACACTAGAGAGAAAAATTGTCTCTTAACTTTGAATGACATCTCCTCACGACTGCATCAAGTTTTCTTGTGCATTAAATCACCCGTAGTGTTTGAGATCACGAGGCATGCTGGCTCACTTCGGAGGGACGTGCAGAAGCGACTGGAAAAAGACCGCGCGCGGTAAGTCAGCCTCCAGCTCCAGCCAGACCCTGCGGGGGGCGGGGCTGCTCCAATGAGTCCCCGAGAGACGCGCAGCCACAGCCCCTGGGGGCCCGGGCAAGGCCAGCACGCCTGCGCGGGTGTCCCCAGACCACGACAAAGCAGATAGGACAGGCGGCGGGAGGAGCGCCAGCCACACCCAGGGTGCGAAGTCAGAGTTCTGGGCGACCCAGGAGAGCCCCGCTGTGTTTCGATCTTTGGCCGGCGTGGTCCGGAGCGGTCGACGCCGACGCCACGGCGAGGAGACCCACGTCTGCGGTGGCCTCGCGTTGAATCGAAGCCGGGAGGGGGGAGCGGGGTGCTGCGCGCAGAGCAGAGCGGGGAGGACCCGCGCCGAGGGTGCGCCTGCTCCCACGTGGCGAGCCACCCCGTCACCCCGGCACCCTGTAACCCTGGCGCCCTGGCGCCCCGTCACCCTGGCATCCTGTCACCCTGGCGCCCTGGCACCCTGTAACCCTGGCGCCCCGTCATCCTGTCGCCCTGGCGCCCCGTCACCCTGGCGCCCCGATAGGCTCACCAGCGCTGTCGTGCTTCCCATCGCGCGGCTCACATAATGCTCTCGCATGCTCCTCCTGCACAGTCGGGTTTGGGGGTGTCTTATTGAGCGGTGACCCCGCGTTCCGCCTTCGTTTCCATAGTCCCCACTTCGGCTCTGCGCTCACGCACGCGCTGTCCCGAGGGCGGGCGTCAGGTCCGAAGAGCCCGGCCGGCATCTGCGGCGCTGGCCAGCTCGCCCGACCTCATGGGGCCCCGGGTCCCCCCACCGCAAAGGCCCGAAGCAGCACTGTGCTGTCTCCGTGACCTTCAGGACGATGGCGGTCACCCGTTACCCTGTGGAGTTTGGGACCGGCAACGCGGGGAGCCGGCGCCCCCGTCTCCCGTAGCTGCGCGCCCGCCTTTGGGCGCCGGGTGCGGTGCGCGTTTTCTCTTCGTCGCGTACGGTTTCCCGATGTTGGCGTGGGGGCCCTTCCCCCAAAGCCAGGGCAGAGCCTTCTGCATGACCCGGAGCTTGGTCACCA
>NW_011891999.1:0-1235 GCF_000151845.1 Pteropus vampyrus
ATAAAATAAAATAAAATAAAATAAAACAAAATAAAATAAAAGTCATTGTATTCTCAGAGAAACCTTCACTGATCCCCAGACAATGTCAAGCATTGCTTCTTTCCAAGCTTAGAAGAACTCGCTGCATTTACTCATGTCTAACACAGTTATAATCAAATGATTGATGTCTTTCTTCTATGCAAGAATGTCAGCTCCATGAGAGCACAAAATAACAAGCACAATTGAAAGAACAAATGAATCAGTGAATTAATGATTAAAAGAGTTTCAAGAACTTCCTATATGTGGAATGTGGCAACCCATGACTTACAGCCCGAATACCACATGCCTAGTAATTTAGTGAAATCCTTCATGGATTGTCTATCAATTACATGGGGCAGGGAGTTGCTTTGTCATTGCAAGCAAGTAAGCAACATGAGAAGATGTATGTTATTCAGTTAATTCATGCTCAAATTTATTTAATCAGTTAAGTGTTTTCTCCCAATCCTCTTTATCTTCTCTCCATAATACTAGTCAAGAACTCAACAAGAAAAACAGCATCTTGTTGTATCAGGTCTGGTTCTAGCTGGTTCAAAGCAGTGTCCATCTATTCCATCTCAGATTAGCTTTACATCCTTTTCATATATCTCAACCACCCATGCAAGTGTACACTGAAAATATTTTAAAAGCCAATGGTTAGCTTTAGCCTGGACTTTATTCTGTTTTACCTGCTTTGAGCCTTCTACTATATGTGTTTTTACTTTTTTCAGATCTCTAACTTCTAATCTGCCCACCCCCAATACCACCCACCTCTAGCTGTGTCCTCCTGTATCAGATACACTACTCTAGTGTGTCAGATAGTTATTGCTATGTATCAAAACAGTTCAAATTTCAGTGGCTTAAAACAATAACCACTTATTATCTCTCGAGTGTGTGAAGGTTGGCCAAGATAAGTTGATTTACTCTGGCTTCAGCTAGGAGAAGCTGTGTTCCATGTGCCTCTCAGCCTCCTCTTAAGACCAGGGGGCTCACCTGAGCATGTCGTGCTCATGTTAATAGTAAAGATGAGAAGGTGAAAGTCCCAATACCCCAGTCCAAACTGAGCCTTTGCCTGTGTCATATCTGCTAACGCCCCATTGACTAAAGCCATTCACATGTCCAAGCCCAGTGTCAAGGAGTAGGACTGTCACCCTTCTACTGCAAAATTGCAGAGAAAATGTCATGGAAATAGAGATGGTTGAAAAACTGGAGCTAAGAAT
>NW_011891999.1:2185-2654 GCF_000151845.1 Pteropus vampyrus
CCACCCCCAATACCACCCACCTCTAGCTGTGTCCTCCTGTATCAGATACACTACTCTAGTGTGTCAGATAGTTATTGCTATGTATCAAAACAATTCAAATTTCAGTGGCTTAAAACAATAACCACTTATTATCTCTCGAGTGTGTGAAGGTTGGCCAAGATAAGTTGATTTACCCTGGCTTCAGCTAGGATAAGCTATGTTCCATGTGCCTCTCAGCCTCCTCTTAAGACCAGTGGGCTCACCTGAGCATGTCGTGCTCATGTTAATAGTAAAGATGAGAAGGTGAAAGTCCCAATACCCCAGTCCAAACTGTGCCTTTGCCTGTGTCATATCTGCTAACGCCCCATTGACTAAAGCCATTCACATGTCCAAGGCCAGTGTCAAGGAGTAGGACTGTCACCCTTCTACTGCAAAATTGCAGAGAAAATGTCATGGAAATAGAGATGGTTGAAAAACTGGAGCTAAGAAT
>NW_011891999.1:5774-7903 GCF_000151845.1 Pteropus vampyrus
GTACAATAAGTATTTTACTTTTCACTCGATTTTTTGTACTTTATGCAGATATAATCCACTCAGCATGGATAAATACAATTTAAAGGATCCAAAAGCCTATTGTTTATTTTGTCTTCTAGAACCACAGCAGTTTAAAATGTACACTATGGCTTTAGTCTACCTACAGCAACTGTTTTACGCACTGCCCAGTAGCTATATAAGAAAAGGGACCTATGCGGGGGGTGGGAAAGGAGGAAAGGAAAAAAGTCACAAAGAAAAGAATCTTGTCCCTTCACATCCCAAACAAACACATGCCCTATAAAGCCAAAGGAGTTCCTTTAATACCCTAATAAGCTTAGTAGAAAGGGTTATAAGGAGATTCATAAAGAGATCACAGAAATGACACAGGAAGATAAAGTCAAGGTTCACTAAGAGATCAAACAATATGTTTGGTTACTGGTTGGAGTGGCCAAGGGTGCAAAAAAGGCCATGTCAGTATATCTCTGTGTTTGCACAACCAAGACTTGGGACCCTCTGATGCTTGTTTAAATACTGGGAATATGTCCAGCACTGTTCTTGACCTTGAAGACAAAAAAGGGAACAAGACAAGATTCCTGCCTTTAAGTATCTCACACTCTAGGAAATTCAGATAACTTAAAAATAAATGAAGCCTAGGAAGAAAATCCAAGACCAGCTCAGGTTAGCATGGTCCACCACATAGACCAATAACAAGGCATCAGAGCCCAGTACGACTGAGCAGTGTGATACAAAGAGTGACTGGTAATGTGCCACAGTTTTTCTGACAACTCAGAGCAGATGTCCTCTTAAAGTGCAGGACTCAAAGCAGCAGAGTCAAAGCAAGACCCAAGGGTAGAACCAGAAAACACCATGACTCAGCCACATTGCTGGTATCCCGTAAGGGGCAGAAAGCCTCATAATTGAGAAAATTAAACCACATAGAGACAACCCCTGGATTGTCTTCCTGTGACCAACCTATTTCTAGACATAGGTGGCAAGCAGCAAATGCAAGCTTGGCAAATCAAAGGCAGAACCTAAGAAATGAATGACTCTAAAGAGACCAGAGCCAGAGATAGTATTTTGACTCTAGCTACCACCCTTAGCTAAGACTATGCCTCTCCAGAGTGAGAAAGTTGTTATAAGTGCTACCATTAGACATATGTTCAAGTTCATTGTTTGGTAAAACTCTATGGAAGATTGTTTAGAGTCTTCTTACACCAATTCATTTATGTGTTTTCCCATAAGACAGCCATTAAAAGAGAGGAAAATTTGCCATTTGTGACAACGTGGATGAACCTGGAGGATGTTATGCTAAGTGATATAGCCAGACACTGAAAGACAAAGACTTTATGATCTCACTCATGTGTGGAATCTAAAAAGTAAAACTTATACAACCAGAGAGTAGAATGGTGGTTGCCAGGAGCTTGAGAGTCAGGGAAAGGGGGAAAATGTTAGTCAAAGGGTACAAACTTTCCATTCTAAGATAATAAGTTCCAGGGATCTAATGTACAACACAATGATTACAGTTAACAATACTGTATTATATACCTGAAATTTGCTAAAAGAGTAGATGTTAAGCATTCTCATCACAGAAAAAAGGGTAACTATGTGAGGTGATGGATGTGTAATTTAACTTGCCAATGCTAATCATTTTACAATATATCAAATCGTTATATTGTATACCTTAAAAATATGATCGTATTTTACAATAAACAAACAAATATATAAATTTTAAGTTTTTAACAAACCATATTTAAGAGGGTGACTGAGAGGCTATGCATCAAGGAGTAACTGTTAATCTCACCTCAGAACCATCACAGTGACGGTCCACTGCCTCTGGGACGAACACTGAAGCTGGGCCCACTGATTGGGCCCTGAACATCAGATCTTCCCCACACACAACTGTTCCCAAAAGCCAGATGCCTCCACTACCATGCTCCCCTGAAAATGGACTCCACGCCCAGCTCGCTTTCTTCTGCCACTTCACTCAAAATCTTTCCTGTGTTTGCATCTTATTGGCTGAGCCAAAGTCACACAACTAGACCCAGTAGCAAGAGGATCTGGGAGAGTGAGTGTTCCACTCCCACCTTTGGTAGGAAAGATTCATATTGTGGGAAATTCTCCAAAGAAAG
>NW_011892000.1:0-376 GCF_000151845.1 Pteropus vampyrus
CGTCACCAGTTGGGCTGGCGGACACCGGCCCGGTGAGCGGAGGGCACGCGAACCGAGCTCTTCCTCGCGGGAACTCTCCGAAGGGAGAGAGGGAAGGCTCTCGATGTCCAGCCGCGGTGTGGGCCTGAGAGGCCCCTGCCTGGCCCGGCCGGCACCTGCAGCGCCACCTCGAGGGACTTGCTTTCGGAGCCGCGTCTCCGGGAATATCTGGGGTCTCGAACCGCCGAGACCTGTCTGTCATTTTAGGATCAAAACACGATTCTTCGCCTGCGAGTTCAAGGGAAGGTGATTCGTTTCAGATCGGATCGTGGCCCAAACACATCATTCGCCCAGAGCGTATCTCTTCTAATACTTGATTTTACGACACCTTGAAAAA
>NW_011892000.1:1641-2711 GCF_000151845.1 Pteropus vampyrus
CCCGCCCAGCGATCTGTGGGAAGAGAAGCAGCTAAGTGACCGGCCCGCGCGAAGGCAGCGGTCAGTCCCCTTGGAGAGGGACGGCCACTTTTCCCGGGGTGCTGCTGTTGGGGTGATTAGGCCACGGAGATGGAGCCCTCGTTAACGGGCCTGGCGCCCTCTGAAGAGACACCACAGACAGCTCCCTCATCCCTTCGCCATGTGACAACAGGAAACAGGGCAGACGGCCACACCCACGGTCCCATCCCGGCAGAGCCCTTGCCCCGCGTGCGTGCCCCGAGCTGGACGTCCCCCTGCTGGGCCTCTCTCCCCGGGTGGCACGTCCCGCCGACCCATCGGGCAGATGGGTACTCGTAAAAGACACACGTGCGTGCACTGTTCTCGAGGTGTCATCTTGCCCCATGGGATTAGAGTCACGTGGGCCTGTCTCAGGACACCGCCCCCCGCCCTGCAGAACGATGCTTTTCCCACAGGTATTGGGTTCACCCCTGAAGCGCATGTTTTTAGGACAGGGTCGGAAGGGCCTGGGGCCCGGGGACCGTGTGAGGGTCCTCTGGGTTAATCTGTGACCTTGACCATCCCCGCCGGTCCCCGGAGCAGTGACGTCAGGGTGGACTAAAGCCAGGGGGAGGGGGTTAAAACCCCACGGCAGGAGCTCAGGCGTAGCTTCCAGTTTGCAGACGCCGAGCCAAGTGGTCTCAAAGGGAAGGCTGCCGGTGCCATGGCCGGGTACAGGACGCAGGCAGTTAAGGAGCTCATGTTCCAGGAGGAAAAAAAGGGGTGCTGCTGTGCGTTACTTTGTGTGCCATGAACGCCAGGGTTTGTGATCACTTAGAAAAAGAAAGCGAGGAGGGGAGAACCAGGGCGAAGTCGTCTCTGGAAGGAGGGAAGTTCTGTCGCGGACGCTCTGAGTGGTGGCTGATCCTTAGGGGGAAGCGACACGGGGCTTCGATCTGTGCGGAGGCTTCGGTTTCATTTTTTTCTTAAGCCACAGGCTCCCAGCCTGTGGTCGGCTGCGGCGTCCTGTGCTGCTGCTGGGGGCATGACCAGTGTCAGCAACATTGGCATGA
>NW_011892000.1:11001-11392 GCF_000151845.1 Pteropus vampyrus
CGCGAGCGCGGGCCCCAGATGCGGGCTCCGTGCCGGGCGAGCGGAGCTTCCGGAGCACGCATGTCCTCTGCCGGCCCAGAGGGACCAGGCCCGGTGCTGCCTCAGCCGCCACCGCTGGCCGCGCCGGGAGGCACACAGGGGTCCAAATCCAGGCCCCAGAGTAGGGCTCCAGAAGCATCGGTTGTCTTTGCCCTGAATGCCCCAAATTATTTCATACTGTGTTTCAAACAAAACAAAACAAACCCCCAAACTCATCTCAACAGACCGCTCCTGGCAGAGGTTGGTATCTCAGTTCCGCGCAGAAGCGAGGGGTCTGAATTCTAAACTGGTTTGTAGCAGGATATATTTATCAGTCAGATTTTAAAGGGGGAGGCTTTGTTTCCAGTTACGA
>NW_011892001.1:0-1208 GCF_000151845.1 Pteropus vampyrus
CCCGGGAGGCGCCCTCGCGGTCCACCCGCCGAGGGGCGCCAGGGCTCAGCCGCGAGCGCTTGGCCGGCCGAGGGGCGGCGACACCCGCCAGCGGAGGGACAGGTGCCCCAGTAGCGCACGCTCTGCGGGAAGGTGGCGGCACGGTCGGGAGCTTGTCAGCAATGACCTGAGGAGGTTTCGGGCTGGGCTGCGGGCAGTGGAGGGTGGAGCCAGACCGGGGGTGTCAGAGCCTGACAGCCTGCGAAAGCATCCAAGTGGGCAACCTTTGGCCAAGGGTGGGGAAGGGGCAAGTGACCCCGAAACCTGGGAACTTGTCCACCGAACAGCCAGTCATCAGCGGGCAGCAAGCACAGCCTCCGCGTGGAGTTTTAAACTGTGGCTGCTCACTTGCCAGCTGATAACCTTGGTCAGGTTACTTAACATCCGGTGTCCTTAACCTTCTCTATGAAACGGGGGCAGCCCACCTCAGTGCGACTGTGGATTCAAAGTTCATATGCGCAAAGTGCTTCCTTTGCTCACTATACTGTCGCCTTCAATTCCCATTTTTTGGATTGAAACAGACGCTCAGAGGAATGCCATAACTTTAGAGAATCCAGTGGCCATTCCGGTCTATCTCAGATAGACTTCCTGGAGGTCTGATAACTGTCAGCCAGCCTGCACCGGGCCCAATGGGGAACAAGGACCGGAAGACAAGGCTCTGCACGCAAAATATAGTCCGGCAGATGCCTGCTCGTTAGGCAGAAGATCGTGTGCCAATACTGCCTTGGCTGCTGGACCATGTTGGGGAGGAGGTCCCAGAGAGGCCCCGGGGACTGAGTCTGGATTGGTCCACGGGCTGAGAAAGGGAAGGGACGTGAATTTCTGATGGAGAACAAAGCTCTAACCACCAAGAGAGGTATGACATGTACTTATTGTCCTTACCACTGCCAGCGAGCTGAACAGACAGAGGGGAAAATGAACCACAGAGAAGCCATGACCTGCTCCAGGGTCACCCAGCTTTTCTAAAGCCAGCTTTCTAATCCTGGACCCCGGCGCTTCTTGGAGGCTTCTCCAACTCCAAGGACGTAATGTTGAAGCCCTAGCCCAAACTGTGACATAGCCAAAGTTTCCTCAAGAGATGTCCTTACCTGGACGTCACCGTCTTCCACCACTACTCCTAACCTTCAGCAAGCTCCTTCCTCCTTTGAGACCCTTCTCTCCTCCAGCCA
>NW_011892001.1:3988-5255 GCF_000151845.1 Pteropus vampyrus
GATATAACCCCATTTTGCAGCACTACAGTTTTTATAAATTATAAAGTAATTTCACCAGCATTATCTACTTTAATCCCCACAACAGCTCCCTGAAGAAGAATACAGAGCCATTTATGGATGAAGAAACTGGGGCTCGAAGAGGTAAGATGGCTTGCCTGGGGCCAAAGTGAATTTTGAGAAGGGAGAGGGTGAATTTTAATTGTGGTTTTCCAGCTATAAGTCATTGTACTCATGATGCCGCGACCTCCCAGCAGCAAAGCACCACGTTGGGTACCTTCGAAATGGTGGATGGACATCCTGCAGATTTGGCCAGTTGACTCATTGCTCAGGAAGCTGAAGTCTCTCTGGAGTTCTGCTCAGTGCAGATCAATAATTATTAAGTTCTCATTTGCTTGAAAAGGGTTGGCTATGACTAAAAATAGAAGGCATTAAGACAAAGTTTTTTGTTTTTTTTTTATAAGCATCAATCTTGCAAGCCACGAAGGCTAATATTATAGCTGTGAAATTTGATTCCGAGCTACTGGAAGCAAAAATAGAACCGTGGAGGTCTGCACACTGCCCATTCCCTGACGAGAAAGACACAGGGTTTGTGTGTGTGTGTGTGTGTGTGTGTGTCTATGAAAACCACTGAGTTAGCAGGGATTCAATAGAAGGGCCCGTCACCATGCCCGTTTCTGCCATGGGGAGGAAGTGAAAGCAGAGCTTCAGGGAACCTGTCACTAGGAAGCAGGAACTAAGAATGCTGCTGGGCAGGGACTGAGGGCACAGCACACAGCGACAACGCTCCCCTGGAAGAGTGAAGTCGGAGTCGGCCCCAAGCCCACTCTTTCGCCCCACCCCCAGGGCTCCCGCTCCCTTCCCCTCTTCACAGGCTTGTTTCCCACTCCTGAACCCTTATGACAAAAGGGGCATTTGTGTTCTTTTGAGAGGCCGCGCACTCTAAATGAATGTGCACATGGCAGTCAAAACTGATGGTATAAGGACAGAACAAATGGCCTGAGAGTGACGAGGGCAAGGGCGATGTGCTTTAGCGGGTACATCACTAGGATCCTGCCTGGACACTGGCCAGTGTGCTCAGAAAACACCAGGCCACTCAGCACTTAGTTACACTGAACACTGGGTTTCCCTCCTGTAACCGTGAGAGAAATGACTAAGGCCTCAGTTACCGACGTGGATGTTTTTGGGTGACGATGGCTGTGGGCCCAGCACATAACATAGTGCCAGGCGTAGAGCAGTTACATCCTCAATGGATGTAACTGAAGAGAAA
>NW_011892001.1:6635-7193 GCF_000151845.1 Pteropus vampyrus
TAGACCAGAAATTTGAAGGACACAAAGGAGACTGTGGTAGCTTTGGTGGTCCCCTGACCACACTGCCCAGTATTTGTGTCCTTTTGTAGTCCCCTTACCACACTGACTCTGGACTTGGCGTGTGGCTGTCTGGCTGTGGCCAACGGGACATTAAAATGCATAATGTAAGTAGAGGCTTATAGGAGCTTGCACGTTAGAGTTTGTCCTCTCATGATGTTTTTTCCTGTAACTCAGCCACCAGGCCATGAGAAGGCCCAAGCAGCCAGGTGGAGAGGCCAAAAATGGGAAGAACTAAGGCCCCTAGCTGACGGCCTGAGCCGAGATCCCAGCCAGGAACCAGCACCAACATGGAAGGAGGTTAGTTTACCCCACTAGCCATCCCCACATCAACATCCCTTTAAGAAAAAGAACTGCCTGGTCAACCCACTGAATTGTGAAAAAATGACACATTTGTGATGTTTTAAGCCACTCAGGTTTGAAGTGGGTTTGTTACACAGCAGTAGATAACTACAAATGGAAGTTTAAACCTTCGACCAAAATTCTTCCCAAGGTAGACAA
>NW_011892002.1:0-2381 GCF_000151845.1 Pteropus vampyrus
GAGGGACCGGCCTCCTGGGCACGGTCACGGGCTCTGTGAGGAGGTGTGTTGTTTGGCTCTGTGAGGTCAAGGCTGTGTCCCTCCTGTGCACAGCCAGCGGCGACCTACGCGGGGGCCAGGCGGCCTGCTGCTTCCGACCACGTCCCCCCGCCCCCGTCGGACTGTGTGACAAGCTCCCCCGCCACTGCAGGCCTGATTTAGGTGACATGAGGATGGCTCCCCCACGCTGACTCCTCCCCTGGGCCAGGTCACCTGTGCCACCCGAGTTTGTTCTAGGAAGGAGCCCTGGGGACTGACTTACTATGAGGTTTTCCAGAACAGTCCAGGTCCAGTGTGGCCTTGCGGGGGGTGTCACAGGCGGCTGTCACCGTGCACCCGGCTGCCGGAGCTGCCCTGGAGGAGGCTGTCCCCCCCTCCCCACCTTGCCCCCCGCTCTGGGGTCGTCCCAGACGCTCCCTGCACACAGCCGGCTCTCACGGCCGAGGCCCACGGGGCAGCCAGGGCGTGTGCTCACCGCCACGTCTGGCCACGTGTCCCACAGCTAGAGGAGCTCCAACCACCACGTGAGGGACGGTGGTAGAATCTGGATGTGATAAAAGCTGAAACCGGTACTTTGGGGCTCAGACGAGTGATGTCACTTTCTTCAACAGATGTGCACCCAGCGCCTGATGGGTGTCGGGAACACAGCGCCGGGCGAGACGCAAAGTCCCTGTGCACACGGAGCCGACATCCCCCGGGAGTTCGGAAGGCATGACAGGAACGATCCGCGTGTGTGGCACTCGGATGGAGAAAGGGGACACATGAGGGAGACGTGCAGGGGGTGGCAGGGAGGTGGGCTGTGTCGTCAGGGACGGCCTCCTGGAAGGGTGACCCTGGAGCGGTGTTGGCAGGTTACCGGAGAGTGAGCCCCCCGGCTCTGGGTGGGCGGGGGCGTTCCGGGCGGCAGGATGGCTTGTGCAAGCGCCCTGAGGCAGGTGGCCGGGACAGTGGGGCGTCCAGGGGTGGGGGTGGGGCCTCGGAAGGACTTGGCCGCTGCCGCGTTGAAAGCCACGCTCCAGCGTCTGCGGATTTGCTAACGCGTCCGAGTTAAATGAACGGGTTGCTTTGGTCTTAGGCAGATTCGGTCTAGAACACGAGGCACTAGTCACCTCACGCTAAGGAACCAGTGGCGACATGCGTGCGTGTGGACACGCGTGTGTATGCATTCTGCAGACGCTCTCTTGGAGGGATAAAAAGCCTAAGCAGCAGGTGTCATTTTGTATATACGTAACTGGGGGGAGCAGAGTTCTTTTTTTTTTTTTTTTTTTTGTGCAAGAATGAAACGGTAAAAGCAAATTTCAACGCATTATTTTGCAAAATAAGCAGACACTGTGACATCGCTAGCAGCGTGTGCAGACACAGGCTCTGTGTGCTCCCCACGACGTGTGGCTGTCGGCCCAGGCGAGCGAAGCTCATCACAGCCCGCAGACTGCACCCCACTTACTGTGGAGGGGTCCACACAGCCGTGTCCCTCTCCCTTCTCGGCCGGGGTGGAGCAAGGCCAGGACCGGCCTGGGGACCAGCTGCTAAATGTGCACACTGCTCGGAGCCTCAAGCTTGCAGCTCGGGGCTCCCGGGCGCCCTCAGCATCACACCTGCCACCGTGGACTCTCTGGCCTGGGTCACCAGGCAGCACTGTGCCAACGGACCGGCTGTGGAGCGGACGGGGGCGGACGAGGGAGGACCAAGAGGGAAGCCGAGGGCCCCTCCCCGCCCTGGACGGGCAGGTCGAAGCGGCCAGTCCGAGCAGAAAGGAGACTCTGCGGTCAGATCTGCCGGGGAAGGAGGTGCTCAGAGGTCCCCAGAGGCTACTTCTTTAAGGCTTTTGGAAAACGGGTCCTGCTCCCTGGCGCCAGGAGTGCCAGCCGGCCCCGGGCCCTGTCTCTCGGCCACCAAAACGCGTTTCCTTCTTCGTTTGTGAGAAGCTGAACGGAACAAAAAGACACGACCGAGGACAAATTTCCCACACGGATGGGTCCAGCCCTTTTTCCTGAACTAACGTAAAATATATGTTGCAGGTTAAATTTCTTTCTGCAAAGTAGTTTGCGAAATGAGCTAGTAGGGGCTGGGGGAGGGGTGGGGGCCGTGTCCCCACGCCCCGCACCCCAGAGCCACCTGGAGGATCTCCACCGCCACAGGCGTGCACCCGGGGGCTGGATTCCTGTTGTCCCCAGTCACAGACTCCTGACTAAGCTACCGAAGTGACGAGTCGCATCGTTACGGGAAACGCGGAATCGTAAGGGCACAGGTGCGAAGCTCTCGGAACTCCTTGGGCCACCGAGCAAGGAAAAGCCCGAAGTGACTTGGCGAGTGTAGAGTATTCCCCGGGGGGAGAGGTACGG
>NW_011892002.1:4706-5836 GCF_000151845.1 Pteropus vampyrus
CTTTCTGGAGAAGAAGCTGGCTCCAATGAAGAGATGACCTCCTTCCTGCCTTTCCTGAGGTTACACCCAAAGCCAGCTGGGTGCTTTCTCTTTCTTAGGGATAGTAGACGTTCTCCGAAGGTTCTCGCAGGTTTTAAAGCATCCTTTTGCTGGCGAGGATTTCTCCCATCTTCTCTGTTTTCTTGGAAACGAGTTCTCCTTAGTGAGACAGGTTTAACTCCCGTGTCCTTGGCTGAGAACGGCACCTCCAGAGGTAATCTTGGAAGGAAGAGGCTGCATATTGCTGCACAAAACAGGGTAGCTAAGGACACATTATTATTATTTTTTCCTCAAGAAATGTAGGAGGCACCAAAAAAGGGACCGCTCAGGGACAGGGCTGCCCCCTCACTGTCGGAGCCACAGGCGGGGTCATCCCAGATCCCTGCCGGGCAGGGGCGGGGCGGGGCGGTGGAGGTGGCGCCCCTGTACCTGGCTGGCCCCAGACAGATGCGGAGGGCTGGGGTGGTGGCTTCCTTGCCGGTGACCCTCTGCGGCTGGGTTTCAGAGCAGCCGAGTGGGGGCTTACACAGCGACCAAAGTGTCAAGTCCTCTCCTCTCTGTTGGGGCACCCACGGTCACGTCCTAGGGGCCTAACTGGCACAGTCCACTGTGGAAATGTCTTCAAAGCGGACACAAGCAGGCTGGCATCTTTGCTCATACGGGGGCCGCTCCAAAGAGTGATTCGGAACCTTGCGTTTTGGACCCGGGGTGTCTTCCGAAAGTTCCTGTCACCTGCGCTGCCCCGCAGCGGGGCGACCAGTACACCTCACCGCGCCCTGCGAGGTAGCTTGTCCAGTGCCCGCGCTACGATGCCCGCGGCTTGGATGGCAGTGTGGATGTCGCTGGGGCCGGGGCGGCGGGGTGGGGGGGGGAGGTGGTAGCTGTGGGAGGAGCTTTTGCTTATGGGATGATGGAGCCGCGTGTTTTCCTAAAGGGCCACAGTGGCAGCCAGAGTGTCAGCGGACGACCGAGCGCCCCCCACCCCGCACCGCCCGTCCTCCGGGGACCCGGGAGGGGAGGCAGGCGCAGCCCGCGGGGGCAGGGCCGCCCCGCACCGCTGGACGCCTCCGCTCCTCAACCCGGGCTGGTGG
>NW_011892002.1:8031-8365 GCF_000151845.1 Pteropus vampyrus
GCCGCGGAGCCGGCGCGGCCCATCCGGCCGTGCACCAGGCCGCCCAGGCCGCCCATGTTCTTCTTGAGCTTGATGCCCAGCGTCTTGCTGAAGCTGCCCAGCTTGTTGGCCACGGAGTCCGCGCGGGCCCGGTCCTTCTCCTTGCGCTGCTTGTCCTTGTCCTTGTCCTTGCCGTTCTTGCCGTTCTTGCCGTTGGAGTCGCTGCACACCGAGTCGCGATCCGAGTCCAGGGAGTCGGCCAGGGACTGCACGTCCTCCCCCGCGGACGCCGTCGGGGACTCCGGCTGCGCCAGAGGGGCCTGCGGGCGACAGGGACCGGCGGGCAGGAGGGGGG
>NW_011892003.1:0-917 GCF_000151845.1 Pteropus vampyrus
GATTTTCTAAGTTCTGGGAATACAAAATGGGAAAGATAACATCGAAACGAAGACAAGACTGAGGACAGGTGAGGGAGCATGGGGATATCTGGGGAAAAGCACTGCAAGCGTGAAGATCGGCAACGAGCAATACCCTGAGGTGAGACGTCCCCTGGCTTATTAAGGAGGCTTCTGGACAGGGCCACGTTGGAGACGGATGTAAGGCAATACATTTACAGATATCAGGGGACAAATTTGGTGGCGAAGTTACGGTCATTGTAGATGCATTAGCCAATGTTCTCCAGAGAAATAGAATCAATAAGCCGTGAGAGAGAGAGAGAGAGAGAGAGAGAGAGAGAGAGAGAGTGTGTGTGTGTGTGTGTGTGTGTGTGTGTCCACGTGTGTGTAGAAAGAGAGATGTATATTAAGGAACTGGCTCATACAATTGTGCAACTGTGGAGGTTCGTAAGTCCCGAATCTGCAGGCTAGGCTGGCAGACGAAAACCCGAGGAAAAGCTGCAGTTTGAAGTGAAGGCTGTCTGCTGACGGAGCTGTCTCTTCTTTGCGGAGGTCAGAGTTCTTCTTAAGGCCTTCAACTGCCTAGATGAGTCCCACCTACATTATGGAGGGCAATCTGCTTCACTCAGAGCCTGTTCATTTCATTGAAACATCTAGAATAGTGTTTGACAAAATATCTAGGTACAGGAGCTAGGCAATATGACTATATGGAATATTCAATATAGAATAACATGAGTATACTTAATTATTTTTTCCATTAAAGACACCCATGTTTTAAAAAATAAATGTATTGGGGTTACACCGGTTCATCACATTATATAAATTTCGGGGTTATAGCTATAAGGAGACATGCGTATTCTCTACTGTGTGCTTACCACCTGAAGTCGATTCTCTTTCCGTCACCATGTATTTGACCCCCT
>NW_011892003.1:4272-4718 GCF_000151845.1 Pteropus vampyrus
GATTCATGAGGCAATAATGCAAAAATGGGTTTCTCTGACATAGTGTTCATTAAATGTCAAGTATTACAAATGTGAAGATCAGTATTGGGAAATAGTGATGGTCAACCAGGTAACTGTGAATTCTAATAGACACCTCCCAATCACTGGCATCCCCAGTTCTCAGATCTCAGGGCTCAGGTGGCTTTCTTCCTATTTATTTCTGAGCCAACTTGAAGCACCAGATATAAATGGAGACATATGAAATGAAGTACGTTTTATATCTTGGTAAAAGTTGAATTTGCACTAAGACTAGTTCCATCAGATTTCCCTCAATGGTAGGATATGAGATCGAAAACTCCTCTTGAGAGTGTTAAAGCTCTGATGAGTTAGCATTAACTATAGGTCAAATTCTTGGTCCTTCATGCTGACCATGTCATAATGTTGTTTTATTAAATTTCTCAACTTGA
>NW_011892004.1:0-410 GCF_000151845.1 Pteropus vampyrus
ACTAGTTTCTTTCCGTTTAGCAGCCGCACGGAATGCTAGAAAATTCTTTCTCCTGCAATTAAAACCCAAATGACCATAAATACTCAAGACGGTCATCAAGGACAATCAAAGTATTCTGAATGCCCTCTGAGACGGTCATCAAGGTCAATCAAAGTATTCTGAATGCCCTCTGAATAAAGGAAAAGCTACAATGCTTTGCTGAAGCAAGCATTCTTACGTTGCATTCCCAAACTACTTTCTTCACGTTTCTTCTTCTTAATTCATGTGCCTCAACTGAAATCAGCTCCGCTCTGTTGGTGGATTTTGCAAATTTACACTCTACTCCTATTATCTCTCTGCCAAATTTCCGAGTTCTCTTAACCTAAGTCTGAACAGTCACAAAGCTGGCAGGGCAATAAACTCATGTCCCA
>NW_011892004.1:2655-5212 GCF_000151845.1 Pteropus vampyrus
TGACGGGGCAGGGGGAGGAGCCGCAGCTCCGAGCTCGGTGAAGAGCGCCCTCCGCGGCCGTTTCCTCCTTCAACGGGGGGCAGGAGGTCCACTCTCAAAAGAGGTTCCCACGGGTCAGTGGGACAAAAGCTCTGACGCCTCTAGTGGGAGCGTCCGTGCTACAGCGGCAGACCAGGCGGCGCGGACGCTGAGCTCTGACACGCAAGCCCGGGGGACCAGGGAAGGAACTTGTATGAACTTACAGCGCAAACCGTCAGCAGACTGGGAAGAGTTTTGAGGGTTACGGTAAATGTTCAAGAGGGCAATGGTCTGAAATACAAAACGCAACAACTTTATATTATGGAAAATTAAATGTAAACACTTAACCGGTTTCCTGTGGCGGTCGCTTCAGTCAACTCAGTGCTGAAAAAAGAGGAAGTTATTTCTGTCGAGGCAGAGACGAACTCTTAGCTGATGCTGTCTCGGAGCCCTACACTGCGCTGTACAGAGACCCCATGATATGCCAGCATTGTATTTCCGTTCGCAGAGCGGGACAACTGTCCATCCCAAAGTTCTGGGCCAGTTCAGAGTGTAAATAACTTGGCAGGCTACCACCAATTTTCTTAGATGTCACAGAAAACTTTTAATGGACGACCGAGAAAGTGTCTGTATAAACCGATGACGGAATGACTGTATTAGAGAAATACAATAATTACATATCATGGAATCTCCACTTCCTAGAGGAAAAATTATAATGGTGAAATAAAACCCACACTTATTGGGTTACTTACCTGATTCCTAAATATTCCTAAGATTGTTAATCTTACAGAAAGAACTTAATAAATGCCAGAGGTTCAGTCACTGTAAAGACCAATGATTGGCTGATCAAGTTCAAATGTCGCTTGGACGGACCCCTTCCTGTTAACAAACATCAACCAAGGGAAGGGACCCGGCCAGCAGCCCTCCCTAGGTCAGCCTGCTGAACACGGCCAAGTATCGAGTTCTTGCTGTACACGCCAAGGACTTCCAGCACCTTGTCCTGTTTGCAACAGCTCTATGTCAGCAGCTCAGAAGCCAACATTATTTGTCTCAATTAAGAGTGGGCTCTTTAACACCATCGTTTTAAAAAAATTTCTCCAACTGTGGGACTTACAGTGTGAGCCGTCAGCCGTCTGTGCACTGTTTTGGGGATTACGATAGATGTTTTGAATCAAGATGGTCTGCGGGGAAAAAAAAATAAAAAGGGGAATTCTACTGGCTGCTGTGCATATATTAGACAATTGCAAAGAGACAACTTGTTTGCAAACGGCTCAGCGCTTGCTTGTTTCCCGCAAGCCAGACACTCGTCTTCCGCAGAGTACACCCAAACCATCATATTATGAAAACAGAGTTTGAGCAGTGACTTAGGTCAAGTCAGCCAGCAACCAAGAGGAAATTATGACTGTTGTTTTGCGTAGTCCCACATCATTAAAGTGTTTTTTTGCAAGAAAAATAGCAGAACGTTCCCATTTTCTTATACTTCAAGCCAGCAGACACTAAGATGTTGAAAAAAACTCACATTATAGCCATATTCCCCATACGAAATGACTTTTTAAAAACCAAATGCATAACCCGACTGTATGCAGTCCATGAAGCTCTCTGGTCTCGTAGGAAACAGGCACACCCAACGGGTCCCCTAACTGTCACGGACACCTATCGCATTCACACTTTCTTGCTGGGATCTCTGTTTACATAATACAATAGCTTAACGCATTTGCTCTTTTCCGATCCTTCTTTTAAGGGAAAAAAATCCTTTTAGCCCTTGTGCTTTAAACGGGATCAGGCAGACTTGAAACCTTACATTGTACCGTTCTTCTTAAAATCAAGTTGTCTGAAAAAACAAACCATGTTCAAGTTAGTAGGCTAATATATTACAAGAATCTTAACGTCCACATCACTGTAAGAAGCTTAAAAAGAAACCCACACTGAATTACACTAGGTATTTACAAGCTGAACCAATAAAACACACGATTTAAAAAAATAAACGTCTGGTTTCACCACGTGTCCAAAGCAGATGAGTTCAGTGGTCCCACCCCCGCTGCATTTCTAGGGGCGTGGCTGTGTGAATGCCCCATGAGAGGCACCAGAGGACGTCCAGCAGCCAGCTGCACACACGTGGCACGCGGACCCCCGCTTGGGCCGGGCATCCTCCCCGGGCCACTGGGCACCATGGTAAGAGTCAACTGGTCTCGGGCCTCAGGTGTTTCCAAAGCTGACTTATCATCTATCTCCAACTGGAATTACCAGTGTGCGACAACCCTGGTGAATGGCTATCCTGAGCCGAATCAGTCAACAGGAAGATTCAATATAGGTCTCACTTAGGTACATGGCTGTTTGACGCCAAGACCCTTCACTTAAAGGGGCTGATGCTGTTCCATTAAAATCAGGGGTGGTTAAGATGACATAAACAAGGTGCTCAAGTTAACACGTACGACCAACTCCACCAAATTTTAATGGAATCACTGTCTTATTTTGACCCAAAGTGCTCAAGTTAACTTTCCATTAATATTCTGAGGTAGTCAATGAATCGAAGAAAATA
>NW_011892004.1:9407-11468 GCF_000151845.1 Pteropus vampyrus
TTCTCAGGGTCTCAGGAACCATGTGTTGCATGAGAATGCCAATCTGGCACTGTCCCGAGAACCAGGTACAATGCGCGCGTGCTTTATGCACGGCGCTCATTAAATGCTGTCGTTAACTAAGACAGGAAACAAAGTCCAGCTTCTCTCACCCACAACGCCAGAGCGACAGGAAATTTCTAAACCCAGGTCTGAAGTGCATAATTCTCCTGGTTTCAAGACGCTGAAGACAAGCTATCGAGAACTCAACCTGCTCCTTCTGCCCCTATCACAAAGCCCTCTCCCTCGCACTGTTCCAATACTTGGGACGACCCGCATCGAGTCTTGCGATCCAGCCAGTGTGACAGCAACGGCAGGAGGCCCGGATCCGCGATGAACTGGAATCTACCGGACGCGCCCCAAATTTAGATGTGCAGAGGTGAAAGGTTACTGTATAGATTCGATTTTTTAGGAAGCATCACACATTGAGACAGCCAACAGAGTTAAGATGGAAGAGCCTCAATGATATCTGAAGGACCATGAAGACTGCCTAGCCACTGATTTATTATTACGTAGCGATAAAAGTGGAAAGGTCTGGACTTATCAGGAGGAAAATGGTACTACTATATATATTTGCTGACTTATAAGACTTGCTGTACATTACCTAACTCGAGTATGTAACATTAATCTTGAGTCACCAGAAAACGAAGAGCTATTTAAAAAAAAATCTCAGAACGGGCAAAACTCCTGCCAAACAATTCCATATAATCCAAACAATCCTTATTCCTATACTTCCAGAGGTGGCTTTCATTTCATGATACCCAGTTATTTAGAGCTTAGATATTAATCAAAACTTCTGTAGCAATAAACTTTAGTAATCTGCTGTATGAATTACCAAAATAAAATGAAAAGATGGAAAAGAAAAGGTATGAATTATTATCACGGAAGATATTAGCAAGTCTAACCTATGCTAGGATTTAGAAATTATTCATAACTTCAAATGAATAATTGTTTTAAAAACTTTTTTTTAAATTTGTTAACATACAATAATTATTTTTAATTGGTAGAAACCTACATTTTCTTCTAGCTTAAATTAAAAAGAAATCATTTTTTAGTTGATTTTGTTTCCTGGAAACTAAAACCCCACCAAGTCTCCCTGAAATGAGAACATGAATAACTTTAAGGTTAAATAACCAAGTTTCTTGAAGTAAAGTCATGACTTTTACGATACAGCCCAAAGAGGCTGTTACTGGAATAAATGCCTGAAGTTTTGTAGGGCAACAGTGAAGATGCCACTTGATAGAGCTTTTCACAAGAACAAGGAAAAAAAACTGCACAAGACAGAAGTCATGGCCCAGAATAACGACATTAAGGATGCAAGTTCTCAGCCTACACTCAGAGGAGCCTTTCCCCAGCAGAGCTGGCCCGTTCATTTGAGATCTCATCTAAAGGCAAGTTCTCCATGTTGCTCCTCCGTGAGCCCAGGGTACCACCATTTACCACATTTTAATGCATTTTACCAGAATCATCCTTTACTTGACATGCACCCCCTCCTTCCTTGAGAAAAAGATCCAAATTTGATCCATCTTTGAGACCCCAGGGATTGGCTTTGGGCTGACACCCAAGTGACTATGACTGATGATTTTGTTTTGGAATTTTTGCTAGAAAAAAAATATACCCCACTCTTCCATCAACACAGGAGATTCTATTATGTGTAAAGAGTAGACATTTTACAAGATAGACTGCATCCTGGAAAACAGAAACGATTTAAACAGTGTTGGAAAAAAGTGGTATCAAAACATTAACAATGTTTTAATACAGAAACAATTTAAACAGTGTTTGAAAAAGTGGTATTAAAACATTACCTATGACAAAAAGGGTCTGGATATTAAAAACATATATTTGCATAAACTTTATACGGCCCTGAAGAAACCAAAAATAGTAACTACTTATTTGAACAGTAGATTAAGATTAAGCCAGATGCTTAGTTTTTAGGTTTTCAAAGGGAGAATTATACTACTATGTCTGGATATATATTCCCCTTAGTCTAAATTTTAGTCAATGCACTGGGAATGAATATGGGTC
>NW_011892005.1:0-1278 GCF_000151845.1 Pteropus vampyrus
TCCCAGTCTTCCCCCAAAGGTCAGTGAGCCTTCCGACCTTCGTGGCCAATGTCCTCGGGGCCAGAGCGTGCAGACCGACCAGGTGGGCGAGGTCTCCTAGACCTCTGGGGTCCGCAGGGGCGGCCTCGATGGGCGGCGAGGTCCCCGTCGCCGTGCGTGTGCAGGCAGAGCCTGTGTGGCCGTGTGCTCGGGGTTCGTGCTGGCAGTTTCTGGGGTGCTAGCGGGTCGCAGGCCGGGACGGGGCTCGGAGCTTTTACTGGGACGGCCCGAGCGCGGAGCAACGACTCCTTCGCCTGCTGCACGTGGGTCCGCCCGGCCCGGACATCCCCCGGGAACGGAGCCGCGCAGGGCGTGGCTTCCACGCAGCCCGAGTCCGGGGTGCGCGTGTGGCAGAGCACCCCAGCGCTTCGTGCCCCGTGTGGGCCGCCGCGCGTCGGGCTGTAGACACTGGCCGCGGTTCCTTTACCCTCCCCGGCTGATGGGCCGTTTCCAGCCGTCGGCCGCTGCGTCTAGCGTGGCCGTCAGCACTCGTGGTCTCGTTGGCGTTTGGCGTATGTGTTCGAGGCCTTCGGGTGAGGGATGGTGGCGACTCCCCGGTTCCCTTTCAGGAGCCGCCGCCGTCGTCCAAGCGGCTGCACCGCCTGACGTTCCCGCCAGCGGCCGCGGGTTGCGACTTCCCCGCATCCTCGCCAACACTTGTCATCAACGGGCTTTTCACTCCGGGCGCCCTCGTGGGCTTGGAGCGGTACCGCGCCGGGGCTTTGGTCTGCATTTCCCTGATGAATGACCATGTCGCGTACATTTTCATGTGTGTATTGACCATTTGTGTGTCTTCTTTGGAGCAATATCTATTCAAGTCCTTTGCCCAGTTTTTAACCGGATGAGTTCATGAGTTATAAGAATTCTTCATATTCTAGATTATTATGACATATGTGGTTTGCAAATATTTTCTCCCGTTCTATGAGTGGTCTTTTCACTTTCTTGATAGTGTCTTTTGAAGCACAAAACCTTTTAACTTTAATGAAGTCAGATTTATCTTTTTTTTTTTTCCCTTTCTTGCTTATACTTTTAGTGCCATGTCTTAGCATCCAGTGCCAAATCTGGGGTCGCGAAGATTTAGCCCAATATTTTCTCCTAAGAGTTTTCTAGCTTTAGGTCTTATATTAGGTCTTTGATTAATTTGGGTTAAGTTTTTGGATGTGGCGGAAGGGAGGGGTCATCTTTTGCATGTGGATGCCCAGTTGTCCCAGAAGAGACTATTTTTTCCCATTGAATGTT
>NW_011892005.1:2404-3559 GCF_000151845.1 Pteropus vampyrus
CGGGCGGGGTGGTCTGTAGATGTCGGTTAGATCCCGCTGGTTCACGGTGTCGCCCGCGTCTTCCTCGTCGGCCTTCTGTCCAGCTGCTCTGTCCATTACTGAGGTGGGGACATTGAAGTCTTCGACTAATATTTTTGAATTCTACACTTCTCCCTTCGTTTTTATCAGTTTTAGCTTCATGCGTTTTGGTGCTCTGTTGTTATTTACGTATATGTTTATAATTGCTACATGTTCTTGACCTTTTTATCATGATAGAATGTCCCTCTTTATCTAACAATATTGTTTTAAAGTCTATTTTATCTGTTCGTGTGGACACTCCAGCTTTCTTGTGATTGTTGTTTGCAAAATATATTGTTTTCTTTCCTTTTATTTCAATCTATTTGTATGTTTGAATCTCAAATGGGTCTCCTGTAGAGAGCATATGGTCGAATCTTGTTTTTTTCTTTTTTTTTTTTAATCTGGTCTAATAATCTTCGCCTTATGATTGGATTGCTTAATTTATTCACATTTAAATTATTATCGATACATAGCGAATCTTCATTATTCACATAGTTTGTACTCGCAAATTCACCTTCTTGCTTAAAGTGATGTGCGACCCCCAAAGTCAGCGCTCGTGCTTTCACAGTTATTTATGGGCGTGGCTAGAGCACCCCAATGTTTGATGTCCCAGCGTGCGTGCGCGTTCTCGGCCGAGGCCGAATGAAGCACCGCTCCGCCGTCTAGTTTTGGCTCATACTACAGACAAGGGTTCTTTTCTACTGCTTAGTGCCGCATTTTCTACATTTTTGTGCTTTTATTGGTGATTTTCTTGTTTAAAATGGCCTCCTAAGTGCAAGAAGGCTGTGGTGTCCCTTACAGAGAAGACAAGAGTGTTAGACACGCTTCACTCAGGCATGAGTTACGTTGCTGTGGGAGCGAGTTTGGTGTTAATGAATCAGCAATAAATATTGTGAAATTGTGTGTGTGTGTGTGTGTGTGTGTGTGTGCGTGCGCGCGCGCACCTTCAGTTCTTGCTGATATTTGTCCTTGACTCGGTTTGTGACGCAGAGCTCTGGAATCTCTCGTAATTTCCTAAGTGATGGGTGCACTAGGAGCACCTGTAGTTCTAATGTTTGGTCTTTGACTCTGGTCCCAAATCCGTTGGAATTTCCTGGG
>NW_011892005.1:4544-5527 GCF_000151845.1 Pteropus vampyrus
CTTTTCTACTGCTTAGTGCCGCATTTTCTACATTTTTGTGCTTTTATTGGTGATTTTCTTGTTTAAAATGGCCTCCTAAGTGCAAGAAGGCTGTGTGTCCCTTACAGAGAAGACAAGAGTGTTAGACAAGCTTCACTCAGGCATGAGTCACGTTGCTGTGGGAGCGAGTTCGGTGTTAATGAATCAGCAATAAGTATTGTGAAATTGTGTGTGTGTGTGTGTGTGTGTGCGTGCACGCACCTTCAGTTCTTGCTGATATTTGTCCTTGACTCGGTTTGTGACGCAGAGCTCCGGAATCCCTCGTAATTTCCTAAGTGATGGGTGCACTAGGAGCACCTGTAGTTCTAATGTTTGATCTTTGACTCTGGTCCCAAATCCGTTGGAATTTCCTGGGTGACAAGAGCATCTTTTGTTCTAACGAGGTGACTCTGGGTGGCTCCTGGGTCAGGGCTAGTCACCAGAAAGACAAGCCGTGATAGAGGCTGGGAGCTCTCAGCCCCGCCCCTACCCTCCAGAGGGGAGCGGGGTTGGGGGTGGAGGTGTGGTGGATGGTGCCCACGAGAGGAAGCCCCATAACTGCCAGCAGTGTGGGATTCAGGGAGCTTCCGGGCTGGTGGACACATCCGCACATTGAGAGAGCGATGCACCCCAACCCCACGGGGACGGAGCTCCTGTGCTCAGGACCCTTCTGGGCCTCACGCTGTGAATCTCTTCACCTGGCTGTTTATCTGTATCCTTTCAACTGTCCTTGGCAATAAACGAGCAACAGCCATGACATTGTTCTCCTGGGTTCTGTGAGCCCCTCTAGCGAGTCATTCATTGAACTGAGGAGGTGGTGGCGGGAATCTCTCTGATTTGTGGCCAAGCCGGACGGAAGCTGTGGGCGACCTGGACACCTGCGACTCGCGAATGGCATATGCAGCGCGGGGCAGTCTTGTGGCACTGGGCTCTCGACTCTGGGTGATGTCGGAATAGAATCGCGT
>NW_011892006.1:0-539 GCF_000151845.1 Pteropus vampyrus
GGCAGCCCAAACCCACTGATACATCCTCGTCATCACAGGGTAAGTGCTGCAGTGGAGGTTTATCAAGAGCGTCCTCTGAGATAAGGAGGACGGGACCGAGAGGACAGTGGAGGCGAGAAGGGGGTGGCATGCGTGTGGGGACACTGAGGCTCAAGTACGCAGCAGTCCAGGAGGTGTCAGTGGTGCGGCATGGCTGGAGGTGGCGGGCTGGAGGGGTATACTGGGCCAGCTCGCATCCTTTCTCTGGAAGGTGATGGGGAACCACTGGACAGGTGGAAGCAGGGAGTTCGATTTGTACAGAGAGGGTATAAGATGTATAGGGTGAACCTGGCTCTCGTGTGTACATGTGAAAAGGGCTGTAGTGTGAGTCACAGGAGGGGCAGATCCAGTGCTCTGAGCCATCAGAGGGGGCAGCTGGGCCTTGAAGGCGAATCAGAGGCTCTGGCCGGAACGGGGGGAGGGCATTCCAGGTAGGATAGGCCAGGAAGTGTCCTCTTTTACTCTGGAAGAGCAGTTTTCACACATAACCATCCAGAGTA
>NW_011892006.1:2049-4020 GCF_000151845.1 Pteropus vampyrus
TGCCAGCGCCAGGACCCTGAGGAGGGTCTCTCCTCCGGGGCGGGGCATCTTCCTTGCATCCAGCTGGACCCCCACAGTGACCCACTTCCCCTTAACCCCAGTGGGCTCCCTGGTGCTGGGCGCTCCTATGTCTCCACTTCCTGTGAGCACCATTCCCAGTGCAGCCAGCCTGCCCTCAGGGAGCCTCTCGCTGCTTTTCTAAGCCAGGCCTGACCCCCCACATTCCCAGGTGCAGGCCCCAGGGGCTCAGCCTATGCCCCTACTTGCTTTAAAAAATTTCCATACCGTTTGGAAAATAAGGAAAAGAAAATAATTGCCCGTAATCCCAATACCCTCATCTACTCCTAGTATTTTGGTATGTTTTTTATCAGCTTTTTTTTTTTTTTTCTGTGCATTATTTTTACTCAGTTAAACTTGTAAATTGTGCTTTAACACCCTTTGTATGGGCCAAGCTTTGTGCTGGGGGTCAGTGTCCAGAGGTGCAGCACCTGCCTTTAAGAAGCTCAGACTCCAGAGCCAGCCCATCTGGGCTCCAGTCCTCACTCCTCCACCTACTACTAGCTGTGTGACCTTGGCATGTTACTTTACCTCTCTGGTCTGTTCCTTGCGTTTCTCGTATGTAAAATGAGATGAACAATGGTAATAATTTTATAGGGTGGTGGTACAGATGAAATGATCAATATATGTAAACTCTTGGAACAGGGCCAGGGAAGAAGAAGGCACGTGAGTGTTTGGTGTGATTAGTATTTGGAAGCGTGAGGTCTTGTGAGGGGATCAAGGCTTTTCCAGACAGACAGATCAATGCAGACAGGTGAGGATGTGTGCAACAACCTTGCTTTCTGGAATCGCATATGGTTTAGAGCTGACAGGGCGGGTCTAAGAGGCAGAGGCTGCATGGGAGGTGGGGGCTCCACAGGCCGAGCACAGGGCACATCATGGACTGGATGCCACTGAGCCTGTAGCAGAATGCCACATGCTCTTCCTGATTGATGGTTGGGATCTTCACAATCTTAGCTTTTAATGACCCTGAGGTGTCTGTGAGGTAAAGATATCACCATTTACATTTCCCTTAATGTTGGGTATAGAAGTTGCTTCCCTTTCTGTGTCAAAACAAAAAAATGTTATATGCACATTGACATGCATGTCTGTCTTACATTTTAGGGGGTTCTTTTCCTGGGACTGATTACCACACCTTTCCTCGGCGTCCCTCCCCTCTCCCCTGCCTATGGGGAGGGGTACAACTCCTCTGTTCTTACAGTTCCCGAGACAAAAGGGACTTGACACAGGTTTAAGCATTCTCACACGTGTTCTCATTTCATCCTCAAAACACCTGAAAGGTGAGCATTATCCTCATTTTAAAGAAGGAGAACCGAGGCTCACAGTCTGCTCACACCACATCTTACCACTTATCATAACAGGAAGGACATTACAAAGCTTTGGAATGTTTTCAGAGCTCTACAGTCATGGTTCTGTAAGCCTCGGTTTCCTGATCTGTAACATGGCGGGTGACTGAAGCCAAGAGAGCTAATGTTTATCGAACATTTACTGACTGCTAGCTTCTCTTATTAGACACTGTTGTGGTCCCCGTGTTACAGATGAAGAAACTAAGACTCGGGGAGGTTAAGTAACTTGTCCAAGGCCACACAGTTGGTAAGTGGCGAGGCCAGGATTTCAATGGTTTTGCTCCAGAGCTGCACTGTGTGCTCAGCGCATCTGCCTCATGTGGTTTTATGAGAATTAAATGAGCCAGTGACGTGACGTGCTTAGCTCAGGGCCTCCTATCTCGTAAGTGCTCAATTAATGTCTCCTGATGTTATCATTTTGACCCTTACTCCTTATTTAGGTGATTCAATGAGGCCTCCTGTTGTTCCTTTTATCCTAAAGTTGATACTCTCCTCAACACATGGGCCAGGTTGTGACTAGTGTCCATTCACATGTCCACTTTCCCCCAGGGCGCCCACACGTTCACTC
>NW_011892006.1:5700-6347 GCF_000151845.1 Pteropus vampyrus
GGAAACTGAGGCAGAGGCACCCAAGCAGGCAGTTGGGCAAAGAACACAGTCCAATGGCCAGTTTCAACACAGCAAGACTAGTCCCGACTGGGCTCGGATGGGCCTGAGCTGACGGCCCTCTGGCTGGCCTTGTTCAGAACCCTTCCCCAGGCCCGCAGCTGGGGTCTGCTCTTCAGGAATGCACAGCTGACCAGGCCAGTGGGTCCATTCATCTGTGCCTTTGAGGTGTCCTGCCCTGGCGGCCCTACACCCTCCCCGTGCAAATCATCACCAGGTCCGCCTCAGTTATAAATATTCCTCGACAGGATTCTAGCTTTGTCTCGGGAAGCTTGGGCTCCACTCTGGGCCGACTTCCATCTCAGGGGGTTAAACCCTTTGTGAACAGTTTATTAACGACACCTGTGCTATTACTACCCTTGATTGGGTGGCACCTTACAGCTGACAGAACTGTCACATATGGTACAGTGGCATGTCCTCCAGCGACCTGATGAGGTAAGCAAGGAAGGCGTTCCATTTTATGGATGAGAAAACTGAGGCTGGGGGATGAGAAACGATTTTTCCAGAGTTGCACAGGAAGCAGTGAAGAAACACAATCTGTGTCTTCTGGTTCCTAAACCATTTCTCTTCCTGTGCCGCTCTGTTGATTT
>NW_011892007.1:0-1292 GCF_000151845.1 Pteropus vampyrus
TCCTTCCTTCCTTCCTTCCTTCCTTCCTTCCTTCCCTCCTTCCTTCCTTCCTCCCTCCCTCCCTCCCTCCCTTCCTTCCTTCCTTCTTTGCTTCCCTCCTTCCTTCCTTCCTTTCCTCCATCTTCCCTTCCCAATAATAGTCACTCCCAAGAATCTTCCAGCAGAGGTCACACTTTCCTTTGAGATGAAGCAAAGTAGTTTTCATTTAAGAGAACAGAATTGATTTTCCTGGGCTGTAAATTTCCACAATATTTGGAGAGATTCCACAGTGACGTGAGGCCATTGGAGAGGTGCGGGAGACAGTCTCGGAGACCCAAAGCCGTAAATCACCCACGTGTCGTTGTACGTCAATAGATAATAACACCCATACTGCCACGTCCCGATGCCCAGCGGTGGCCTTTCATGCGGCCGTTTGCATTTATCCCCTCTCTGATGTGTTGGCTGAGCTAGCGATGGGGTCCCCTGGGCATTAGCCTTTCCTTTAGGGGGTCTAAGCATCACGGGGGCTTTCTTATCAAAACTTTACATGTCAACAGAATACAGGGACTTCATGGATGCCCAGAACGCTTGCTGCAGGGTCTTAGCAGGATTTTTCACGAGGGTCTGAGCTTACCAACACCTGTCCAGGTGCTTCCACTTTGCTGAGGTGTGGGTCCATCATCCACCAGGTTAAAGTGGGCTTCATGGAGGAGGGGTGAGAACTGAGCAGGGCTTTAGGAGATATGTAGATATCAGGAAAGAGGAAAAGACACTATAAGTCAAGAAGAGTGTGAGCGGTTTGCTTGGGACGTCACATAGGACATTTTTCTGGACAAGAGTCCATTGGGCTTCGAGCACTAAACACAGCATAAAGAGCCAAGATTTACTGAGCGCTTCTTAAATCTACTCCTCTGAGTTGAGCTCTTTCCAGGTACTATCTCATTCTGGTTCTATAGCTGGAAAAGTCAAGGTTAAGTAGTCGGCCCATGACTGAGCCGCTTCTGAGCAGCAGAGCCTACAGTCGGACCCACGCGCCTAGTCGAAGAGACCAAGCTTTTCATCGTTACTCCGAGCTGCCTCTCATGATACAACTCAGCTCGCGACACGGCTGGGGAACTATGTCATATGAAATATAACACTCTTAGTCAGTGGCCACCTCCCCATCACTACCTAGCTCCTTCCAACTCCTTTACACTCTATCCACCTGCGTGCACGTGCACACACACACCCCGTTACCAATGGTAACAATTTAAAACTCTCCTAATGTGAGTTTGGCCTTAACGGGGCTTATGTGTGTCGGACACCAGATAGAC
>NW_011892007.1:4347-5914 GCF_000151845.1 Pteropus vampyrus
TCTGAGAAGGCGACGTGTGAGTTTCCATGATAGATGTCGCCATCATCGTGTCGAGGTTCCTCCTGGTGGAGCCTGGGACACTTGAATTTTGGATCAGACCAGATGCAGGTCTGGGGTTAAAATCAATAAATGGCCAAAGTCAAATGTTGCCTTTGCAAACCCTGCCATCCATTCGCATTCGCTGGACTTGTGGCGAGATCGCCCCCGGCCGTGGTCTCGACTTGGCGTGAGACCCGGGCACTGTGCCTCCCGTGTGCACACGCGTGTCTAGTGACCTCTTCCCGAGAATTCGTTGCCAACCCGTCCCCCTTCGTTGTTATGTAGGCTGCTTACGGAGCAACTCCTAATCATCGTCACGACCTGAAACGCAAGCAGGCTTGACCTGGACCTGTGTCTACTGTCCTAGAGCTGGAAGTGGCTGGAATCTTGCCTTGGAACACCAGGCCATCTTCCCTGTGGGGCGAGTCCCGGGGGTCCTCAGGCAAACCGGTTTACCTTCCAGTTAAGCCGCAGTGCATCCTTCGTGGTGCACTCGTAATGTAAACTCCTGCCAGCGTGGATCGCCGAGTGCGAGGCGAGTCACAACACGAAGCCCCACGTGCCCGCTACCTCTGCAAACCAGCGTGAGTGTCCGCGGCCAGCACGGGCCACGACATCCAAACGGCTGACTTTTCCCTTTGTAGTTTTATAATGTACATCAAGTATTAATGCTTTTTCCCTATCTGCTCTGAAAAGAGCAGATGCAGAATTTGACGTGGATAAGTAATTGGGATTTCTGCTGGAAACGGATTCTGCAGAGAGGCGAGTCGTCACTGTCATATCGGGCAAGCCCACGGAGGCCGGGGGGCTGTCAGGATATCTTCGAGCAGAGTAAGAGCGATGCTCTTCTGTCCGACCATCCAGAGAGCTCAGGGGTCAAAAGAAGGCACCCCCTTCCCTGCACAATGGCTTATAAGATGACTATATTGACTGGAATGTTCAACTTAAAATAACACATCGTTTCAATTGTCCGTTAATTCAACACGCATCTCATACGGCAGCACAGACAACTCAAGGAGGAATGGGACAAAGCATAGTCCTGTCTTCTGTGCCGCTTGCAGTCTGGGGGGTAACAGACCTGCGAACAAATAGCGCAGTTCAGTTTGGTGCATTGTGACCGTGATTAGACACGCACTCCTGTCGGGGTGCAGAGGGGACAGATGTGAGCTGCTGGGGTTTGAGTTCAGGGAGGGATTTTCGGAGGAGGTGGGATTCCGGCTGGGTCTGGCAGGGTGGGAGGTGGTCCAGGTGTGGAGCTACAGGCGCACGCGTGGGGTCCAGGGGCCACAACGTGGTGGATGACGAGGCCACAGCTGGCTGAGCCTGACGGCAAAGGCCCACGTGCCCCGCTGTGCTTCGGGGAGGTGGAGTGTTTACCTGTGCAAGTCCCCATTCTCAGCAGTGAAGACTGTCAACCCGCGTCCGGAAGAACGATGAACCCAGAACTCTGCCCTGGGCTCACGCAGAGAGCCAGACGTGCCTACTCCTTCCTCGGGTCACGATCTCTCGTGTCCCCCACACCAGAGCA
>NW_011892007.1:6554-7879 GCF_000151845.1 Pteropus vampyrus
GAGCAGAGTAAGAGCGATGCTCTTCTGTCCGACCATCCAGAGAGCTCAGGGGTCAAAAGAAGGCACCCCCTTCCCTGCACAATGGCTTATAAGATGACTATATTGACTGGAATGTTCAACTTAAAATAACACATCGTTTCAATTGTCCGTTAATTCAACACGCATCTCATACGGCAGCACAGACAACTCAAGGAGGAATGGAACAAAACATAGTCCTGTCTTCTGTGCCGCTTGCAGTCTGGGGGGTAACAGACCTGCGAACAAATAGCGCAGTTCAGTTTGGTGCATTGTGACCGTGATTAGACACGCACTCCTGTCGGGGTGCAGAGGGGACAGATGTGAGCTGCTGGGGTTTGAGTTCAGGGAGGGATTTTCGGAGGAGGTGGGATTCCGGCTGGGTCTGGCAGGGTGGGAGGTGCTCCAGGTGTGGAGCTACAGGCGCATGCGTGGGGTCCAGGGGCCACAACGTGGTGGATGACGAGGCCACAGCTGGCTGAGCCTGACGGCAAGGGCCCACGTGCCCCACTGTGCTTTGGGGAGGGGGAGTGTTTACCCGTGCAAGTCCCCATTCTCAGCAGTGAAGACTGTCAACCCGCGTCCGGAAGAACAATGAACCCAGAACTCTGCCCTGGGCTCACGCAGAGAGCCAGACGTGCCTACTCCTTCCTCGGGTCACGATCTCTCGTGTCCCCCACACCAGAGCAGTGGCTTTGCGGCTGTCTTGGAACGGGGCGAGCTGGAGCTTTCTTTTCCGAAGACCATCTTTGCAGAGCGGCTCTTCCAAGAATCAAGCAGGCAGCCTGCTGGTTGGTAACTGCCGTGACTGTGATCAGCGGAAAGATGCGATGGTTTCCACGTGAGCAGCGGACTCAGCCACGCAGCTGCGGGGGTCTGCTCAGCTTCGTGCCCCGGTCTCCACATCACTGGCAAGTGGGTCACCCACGGACAGAGCTAACTGGGAGCTGGCAGCGGTGTCTGCTTCGCTGGCCCTGAGCCAGCACCGGGTCACTGCAGTCATTTCACACCAGTGTGAAAGGGCAGCTTGGGGTGGTTTTCATCTTGCTCTGTAAAATAACAGAGCTGTTCGAATTTATCTTGGAGCAGCAGAGAGTGGGCGCGGCCGCGTAGGTGCGACAGATTCACCTCCACGTGGACTCCTCGTGCTCCGGGCCGCTGACTGGTCTGGGGACAGGTGGGCATGGCAGCACATGTCCTCTTTCCCTCCGCTTCCTTCTTCCTCGTCCTTCGGGACTGCGCCTTCGTGCGATGAGCAGCCGACCAGACCACAGAGGACGAGCGCCCGCGTGCTAATTCCCGCTCAGGGC
>NW_011892008.1:0-361 GCF_000151845.1 Pteropus vampyrus
GGAGAACTGACTGCACCGATTCACTTAACCTTTCCTGGGCAGAGGATGACGACGTCGTTTGAATCAACATTTTTATTGAGATAATTGTAGACTGACATGCAGTTGTAAGTCATAATACAGGGTGACCCCAGGTACCCTCTACCCGGTCTCCCCCAGTGCACAAGTCTAGCGGAACTGGGGGACAGCATCGCCACTGGGGCACTGACGGCGACACAGTCACCGTCCTTATTCCCGTTTCCCAGTTTCACGTAGACCCATGCGCGCTCGGCTCTAGGCCGTTCCCGGCGAGTTTGCGTTTCTTCCACCGCCGTCGGCGGCCCGACGCTTCCATCACCACGAGGCTCCCTCCTCTTGTTCGTCT
>NW_011892008.1:1036-1899 GCF_000151845.1 Pteropus vampyrus
GGAGAACTGACTGCACCGATTCACTTAACCTTTCCTGGGCAGAGGATGACGACGTCGTTTGAATCAACATTTTTATTGAGATAATTGTAGACTGATGTGCAGTTGTAAGTCATAATACAGGGTGACCCCAGGTACCCTTTACCCGGTCTCCCCCAGTGCACAAGTCTAGCGGAACTGGGGGACAGCATCGCCACTGGGGCACTGACAGCGACACAGTCACCGTCCTTATTCCCGTTTCCCAGTTTCACGTAGACCCCTGCGCACTCGGCTCTAGGCCGTTCCCGGCGAGTTTGCGGTTCTTCCACCGCAGTCGGGGGCCCGACGCTTCCATCACCACGAGGCTCCCTCCTCTTGTTCGTCTATAGCCACGCCCCCTTCGCCCTCACCCAGCGCCCCCAGTCTGTGGCACCGTCTCAGCTGTCGTCCACGGCTAACATTTTGTTTCTTCACAAATGTTATCTCGACGGAATCGGAGAGTGTGTAAGCTTTGGGGATTCGCGTTTTTCCCCAGCAGACACCAGCGCGCTCTCACCGTCCTGGGGGTGGGGGTTGGGGGTAGGGGTTGGAGGGCCTGTTGTTTGCTTACAGCTGAGCAAACTGACCTCCTGATGCTCTGGAACCAGCACTCTAGGTGGCATTTCCTCGAGAGAGGAGGGCCTCGGGTGGGGAGGGGCGTTAGGGTTTGGGACACAATGGCCACCAGCCTTTCTCAACCCTACTGTGTGATCCAGTGCATCCTCTACCTGCCCTGTGTGTGTTGGGGGGGGTGTCCCCTTCTGTACAGCCCACTCCCAGGGCCAGCTCTTTCCTCCATAGTGAGTTGGTGACTGGGGGCTGCCGGATCCCAATCTGCTGACTCGAGG
>NW_011892008.1:3598-4228 GCF_000151845.1 Pteropus vampyrus
CAGTGTCGACCCCAGAGGCCACAGGAGGTGTACAGGTGTGTACTTGCACTGTCTGACACGTTCATCAATGGCCTGGATGAGGAATGAATGGCGAGCGTCTTCCATCTCTGGCTGGGGGTGGAGGGCACGAGGCAGCCCACAAGGAGCGGGTAGGTGCAGAATCTAAATGACTGCAGGATGGAGAAATGGCCGGATATAAGGACAAATCTGGTGGGGAAGGGAAACCCGCTCGGTAGCCTCCTCCTAGGGAAGGCCTCCTCCCAGCCTCCCCGCCTCCAGATTTGCCCTCCTAATCCATCCTACAAAGGTTCCGGATTACCCTTCCTAATTGATCCTCCTACCTGAGCCTCCAAACCTTGAAGTTCCCTGTGCCTTGCTTCTGAAGGCTTCTGTACCTGGCCCCGCTGTATTCCTTCAGGAGCACACCTGGCTACTCACCACTCCCCCGCCAACCGAGCCTTTGTCAACGCTGTTTCCCATGTCTGCACAGGGCCTCTCGGATCTGCCGAGCGTGCTGCATGCCACATGGTCCTGATCATCACAGCCCTGCTTTCCTAGACCTATGGCCTCCCTGCCATGGGAGAAGTCCCATCTCCCAGCTGACCTGGCAATCGAAGCCCTTCCAGATCA
>NW_011892009.1:0-542 GCF_000151845.1 Pteropus vampyrus
CCATTAATATAAATCAGATTAATTGAATTAAATCAAGAGGAACTATGAGACTGAGAAATAGAATATAGGAACACACTCTATACTGACTAGAATATTCTGTCTACATTCACTCTTATCACTTTGTGCAAGACTTTTTCTTGTCATATTCCACAATGACACTTTCTCTAATTCCTGATACACATACGCTGATTATTGTAAATACCTTAATTGCCCCTAGCAAATTTGCTCCTTAATTTTATTTCTTAGAATTCTTACTTCCTTACATAGTGCAATCTCTGATCCAGACTGTCAATAGTGATTTGGAGTAGGAAATAACCACATACCCCTGGAAAACAGGTAGATATCTCTACTTTTTCTTCCTACAAACATTTATATCGTTTTGTACAGTTTACAGAATGTGTTTTTATCTTTCTATTTGTTCATTTGTGTGTTTCCTGCCTATTTGCAAGATTGATTTCAAGTGGCCTTCTTCACATGTGGCAATATTTTATTTCTCACAACAATCTTGGGGTTTGGTATCACTATATCCATTATATAGATTA
>NW_011892009.1:592-1708 GCF_000151845.1 Pteropus vampyrus
AGATTGATTTCAAGTGGCCTTCTTCACATGTGGCAATATTTTATTTCTCACAACAATCTTGGGGTTTGGTATCACTATATCCATTATATAGATTAAAAAATTCATAATTATAGAAAAGTCACACAGCTGCTATGTGGTCGAGTCAGGAGTTGAACCCATTAACATCTCGTGCCAAAAATCCATTCAGTTAGTGGGCACTCAATAAGTATTTGTTAAATGAATGTATAAATAAATAAATACCATTTCTACTATAGAACACTAGAGAGAACAAGAGAATTAATAAAATGAATGAGTGATGAAGAGGATGAATTAATGAGAAATTTCATGCTTGGATGAGACCAAATAAATTAAAAAAAAAAAACAGAATAGAAAAAAAAATCAGATACTTCTAAATTTACATACTAGATTCAATATTGTGCCAATATACCAATCTCTCTTCATAGGCTCCAGACCTCCTTCACTGATTTCACTCTACACCTACAAGTCGATAAGGCCATCACTCTTTAAACAATTATCAGTATATATGTTATTAGATCATAGTTATGATATTACAATTATTTGGCATTTCTATTTACATATACTATATACTAAACTACCAGTTTACCAGAGTTTTAAAAATATCTTCCATCATCTGATAGTACCTTCTCTGAATTACAATACTCTCAAGAAACACATTACTGCTGTTTATAGAATAATTGGACAAAACAGATCTTTCCCTGCAATCACTATGAACTAAATATCTAGGCTTTGTATCTGTGAGTTTCTGAAGATTGCACTGCTAGGTAGAGCTATTGTAGAAATGTCACCAGGAATATTTTATATACTCATCAATATTTAGCATTTCTCAATTCATTTAATGATCCAAATTTACTATTTGTCCCTTATTATAGAAACCGTGGTATATCCTATCTAAGGAATTTTAAGAAGCATCAAATTCTTCCATTTCACAAGAGTTTAGTTATAATATGAACAGTATAAATTAATTTCAAAAACTAGCTCTCAAAACACATGGCACTATTTAAGCACTTTGTGTATTTCTAATTAGTTCAATAAACATGTGTTAACTAGCTGCTGATTTTTAGACACATATATGATGAACTCCAAGTACAAAAGTAA
>NW_011892009.1:3116-3461 GCF_000151845.1 Pteropus vampyrus
AAAGTAAATCAACCAATTTCTTTGTATTCATTCAAGTTCAGTTGATGACCATATGTGTGTGTGTTTGTTTAGAGAGAGAAACAGAGACAAAGACAAGAGAGAGAGATAAAAAGGAGAAGGAGAAGGAGGAGAAAAAGTTCTTTCGATGTGTTTTAAATGATTAAAAAAAAAGGAACTCACTTTTTTAGGGAAAGAAATAAAGTCATCATGAAATAGATCTATCATTGATATAAGTTTTAAAGAAATATAAAGTCATCATAATCATCTTTTATTTGCCTCCATGCCTGACTACAATAGGAGTGTTTAAATAATTCACATACTCCGTCATGCCTATACTGTCTGGTT
>NW_011892010.1:0-2413 GCF_000151845.1 Pteropus vampyrus
GAGAGTCACAGGAAAGCCAAGCTGTTCACAGACAGATGTGGTTGACTCTATCTCCGGAGGTATACAAGCAGAAGTATTTACTTGGTGGACTTACTGTATCAGAGCTTCCAACATCCTGACGGGTAAGGGAATTGAGGTCTGCCCTCCTGCTCTGAGCATCCACAACTCGGCTCTTGTAAGGGATATTACAGTAAGCTGGGACTCTTTCTGCCCACAGACCATCACTCAGTCTTTCAACAAACATCCCCAAGCATATGCCCTCAGCCGCTGGACGCTCAAAGTCAGTCCCTGCCCTAGAAGACAACCAGGCAGGGTCAGTGTGGTGACAGAAGAAAGCAGTGTGGGAGCCCAGAGCAAGGAATTGGAGCTTTGCTGGGGGAGGGACCAGTCAGGAGAGCTTCCCAGAGGAGTCTCAAAGGACAAATAGGGACTAAACAGCAGGGAAGGGGTGAAGGAGGAGGGAAAGACTTTCCCTGCGGAGAGAACAGAGGAGGCACGAGGAGGCACGGTGGGCACATCAGGGAGTGGGCAGGGTGGGTGGAATGGGAGAGCTGAGGTTAGCAGGGGCCGCTCAGGCCAATCTCCAAGTGTGTATATGGGACCCTGGGGAACCCACAGAGTGTGTGGACCAGGAGCTGGTCCATGCAGCTCTTCCTGCCCCCAGCCTTCCTCACTGTCTCCCTGGCATGCAGTAAGTTTTCCCCTTGCCTCTGCTAACAGCCTCTCTTCTCCTGTCCCTGTAGGACCCCAAAGCTTGTTGCCATCCCCACTTACGAGGAGGCCATGTGCTGCCCATTGGCCGAGGGGTCCCTGGTACCACCTGCATACGCCATGGAGGAAGGCCCGATGTGCAGTGCCTCCAGGGATGCCCTGCTTGGGACCCGGTCCACCTTGCCTCCACCCAGCTATGAGAGCATCATCCTTGCTGCTGATGCCATCCCTGGAGATATAAATCCTGGTGCTGCCTGCTCCTGCCCAGCTGGTTCAGATCACAGTGGAAGGAAGTTAAAGACTCTTAATAGGCCCTGAAGCCAGAGACAAATCTTGAGCTTCTTCTAGTGTCTGATACAGTGTCCGGTATATAATAAGCACTCAACAAATGTTTGTTGCTGAATACCGTTTTATTTATCTATTGCTGTGTAACAAATGATTTGAAATCAGTCTGTTTTATTATCTCTCATGATTCTCTGGGTTATCTAGACCCACCTTGGTGGTTCTTCTGCCCCACATAATGCTGGTGGGCTACTGTCATCAGGGGCCCAGCTGGGCCAAGGTGGTATACTCATACGGCTGGCAGTTAGTGCTAGCTGTCAACTGGGAGATTTTATTGTGCACATGAGAAAATTGGGGCCCGGAGGCATAGCCAGGACTGGCTAAGGTCACACACTAAATTTATAACCAAAAGAACATGGACTCTTAATTTAGATCACCTATGCCTGGGTTCCACTATGTACCAGCTGAGTGACCTTGGACAAGGGACTTTACTTCTCTCTGCTGCAGTTTCCGCTTCTGTAAAATGGGAATTGGGAATTACAGTGGCACCAGCTCCTACCTCAGAGAGCTGAGCTGTGAGGATGAAATGAGACGAAAGCAGCTGACATTGTAAGCTCACATTGACCGTGCAGGCTCAGAACTAATGCATTGAATGACAAATGCAGTTTTTTTTTAGCCCAGTGGCAGGTGTCTATCAAGTATGAAGTGATTGTCAGATTTTGTTAGTAGAGGTGACCACCCTCCCTCCACCAAGTGCAAATCTGGTCACGGCTTCCATATTTCCTGTGATGCGGAGTTCACAACCTGTCCTTACTTTCCAGATATGGCAGAAATGTCTGCTTTCTGTCCAGCTACATTTTGCATCCCTACATCTTCACATTACCCCATTCACAGAGGATAAAACCATCTCAGATTAAGCAACCTTCCTAAGGTCACACAGCAAGCTGGAGTTCAAAGTCCTGGAGCTCAGTCAGCTGGATAAGAGTGGCATTCCCTGAGGGCCTAATGAATGCTGGGCCGGGACCTCTGCCATTATTTCATACCCTCAAGTCTGCTCTGCTGCTGGCCACCTGCATATGTGGAAATTGAGCCTCAGGGAGGTAAAATCGCAGAGCATAAAGGCAGAGCCAGTGTTTCATTCAGGCCTGGATGGGCTCCTTGCCGAGATCCTCCCACTTAGGCCTGGACTCAGGTCTCCCAGCTTCTACCAGTGTCCCCTGCAGTCTCTTCTCAGCTCAGAATGGCCTGACCCACCCCAGGTGGAAGATGCCTTTTCTAGGCTAAGAATCTTGAGTGGTTCCCAGCTCACTTTGGATAATGAAAGCCCACACTGTGGTACAGGCTGGGGCCAGGGTGTCTGGGCCGGCCCTTCCTCCTCTCACTTCCTCCCCGCCACCACCCCGCCCACCTCCTTCTGCTG
>NW_011892010.1:3358-3782 GCF_000151845.1 Pteropus vampyrus
TCCTAAGGTCACACAGCAAGCTGGAGTTCAAAGTCCTGGAGCTCAGTCAGCTGGATAAGAGTGGCATTCCCTGAGGGCCTAATGAATGCTGGGCCAGGACCTCTGCCATTATTTCATACCCTCAAGTCTGCTCTGCTGCTGGCCACCTGCATATGTGGAAATTGAACCTCAGGGAGGTAAAATCACAGAGCATAAAGGCAGAGCCAGTGTTTCATTCAGGCCTGGATGGGCTCCTTGCCGAGATCCTCCCACTTAGGCATGGACTCAGGTCTCCCTGCTTCTACCAGTGTCCCCTGCAGTCTCTTCTCAGCTCAGAATGGCCTGACCCTCCCCAGGTGGAAGATGCCTTTTCTAGGCTAAGAATCTTGAGTGGTTCCCAGCTCACTTTGGATAATGAAAGCCCACACTGTGGTACAGGCTGGGG
>NW_011892010.1:6255-8040 GCF_000151845.1 Pteropus vampyrus
CCACTCAGAGCCCACATCTAGTGCCTGCCTCCAGGCCTGGGATGTCAGGGGCCCTCGGAGCTCGTGCCTCTCGCACACTTTTCCTGTGGCCTCCCAGGCTTCTGTTACCCTCTGGTTGGGCTGGTGACCCCACTTCCTGCAGCTCCCCATCTCAAATCAGTTGGAAATTTCCCAGCTGGAAATTCCCATACCACGCTCCCTCCCCACCCCAGCAACTAATCACTTCTAAAAATTATTCACTTCAGTCTTTGTCTCGCCAGGTTTCTGCTAGAGCCTGATGACTGCTTCTCACGTCCACCATCTCCTCTTCCTTCTTCCAAACTGATCTCAAAACCAGAGGATCGTTGTAAAATTAAAATCTGACGTGTGTCATTTTCCCCTGCAAAAGCCCTTTGGAGGAACCCTCTGGGCTTTGAGAGATGTCAGATACCTTAGCATAACCCCGGGAGGTCGTCCCTGTGCTTCCTTCTCTGGCCTCCCTCTCCACTGCGACTAACACCCATCCCTCCATTCTCAAACGTGGATGGACAGTCTGTCTGGTTCTAGCCACGGTGAATTAAACGAAGTACCCACTGTGGAAATTTGAGTTCTCGTTGGGGGTGGGGGTGGGGACAGACAAAAGACAAGATTAATAAATAATGTATACAGTAGGATAGATGGTGACAAGTACTATGGAAAAAAGTAAATCTGGAAAGGAGGACTGGGAACAGTAATATCACATGAGGGAAGGCCTTGCCGTGAAGCTGACATTTGGACAAAGACTTGAAGGAGGTAAGGGAGGGAGCCATGCAGGTATCTGGAGGAAGAGCATTCCAGGCAGCTGGAGCAGCAGGTGCAAAGGTCCTGGGGTGCCTGTGCATGGAGCATGGAGCCAGGGCGGCTGGAATGGAGTGAGTGAGGGCAGATGTGGCAGAAGATGAGCTTGGAGGGGTGGTGGGGTGGGCGGCATGAGCAAATTATCTAAAGTCTAGTAGGCCATTTTGAGGTCTTTGACTTTTACTCTAGTATGACAGAAAATCATTTCAGGGTTCTGAGCAAGAGTGACAAGGTCTGACCTGGCATTTGGGTTGGAAAGAGACTTCAGGGGGCAAGGGTAAAAGCAGAGAGAACTTGGGGGACAGAGATGATGGGGGCTCAGACCAGGCTGATGAGCAGTAGTGGGGCGGGGGGTGAGAAGTAGATTGGATTCTTATATCTTGGAGGTGGAGTCAACAAGATGCGAGTGTGAGAGAGGAGGTGACGATGCTGGCCAGGATACCCAGGTGACGGCCTGGATAACACTGGAATGATGGAGATGACCTGGGAGGAGCTGGTCTGGGGAGGAAAGGGAGGAGTATGTAGTGTAGGGGTGCGTGTGTGCATAATATTTAGAGTTTTATTTCTAGCTATGAATGAGTCAGTGCTTACTTGCCCCTGTGCCTTTGCACATGCTGGTCTGAAGTGTTTTTACTGTCCTGACAGAACTCCAGCTGACTTCTCAAGGATCCCTTCTGTGAATATGTCCCTTCGATTCCTTCCCCCAGGTATCTGGAGTTCTCCCCACACCCAAGTCCATCTGTCTCTCTGCATTGTGCACATGCTGGACCTGAGGCATAGCTCAGAGCCTTTATCATATTTTGCCTCTGAAGGTAGGACCAAGGGCCATCACTCTTTGAAATTCTGTTTTTATCAGAGTGCCTTACACCTCAGAGTACACTGTACATAATAGATGTTCAACAAGAGACTGGGGACCTGGTTTGAATCTTGGCTCTGCTATTTATAGGTTCTGTGACCTTGAGCTGCTCC
>NW_011892011.1:0-2625 GCF_000151845.1 Pteropus vampyrus
TCCCACACCATATCAAGGTTTGCTCAGAAGTCACAGTCTCAGTGAAGCCTTCCCTTAACTCTTCTACTTAAAATTGCACATCCTCAACACTCCTTATTCCTTTCCTTGCTTTATTTTTCTTCAAAATATTTATTACTGTCTGATAAACTACTTTCTTTTCTTTCTTTCTTTCTTTCTTTCTTTCTTTCTTTCTCTTTCTTTCTTTCTCTCTTTCCTTCTCTCTCTCTTTTCTTTCTTTCTTTCTTCCTTCCTTCCTTCCTTCTATCTTTCTTTCTTTCTTTTTCTTTCTTTCTTTTTCTTTCATTTGTTATTTGTTTCCCTTTTAAAAAATGAGACCAGAGAGTTTTGTCACTTTTGATCACTGCCTGAAACAGAGCCTGACACACAGTAAGTACTCAATAAATATTAGTTGAATGAATGAATGAAAGATAAATCATTAGCAGCAGGTTACAGAATTTAGACTTTGTAACTGGGAATCACTAAAGGATTTTTTCCCTTTTGTAATCGATATCAGGAAAATTGAATGAATATTATTCCAGCAAGGCAGACAAGAAAATGTATAGAGCACTAAGTCAGATGCTCATATATTTAAATTCCAGTTTTGTCACTTAGTTGCTGAATGACCTTAGATAGGTTGCCAAATCTCTCTGAACCTTGACTGCTTTTCCTGAAATACCTATATCGCTAATTGATAGTGTTAGTAGGAGAATTAAGTGAAAAATGTAAGAGTATTTTCAAAGAGTACCTGGAGGAAATTGTTTAATAAATATTAGTTTCCCTCCCCTCTTTCTAACAAACTAAGAAATTTCCTATCCGATACTGTATCAATCAGGGTCTCAGAGAAAACAGATGGTACACTCAAATTAGGATAATTCAGGGAGCGTTAAATTAAGAGACGATCTACAAAGGGGAGGAGGGGACCGCAGGGGTGGTGCAATACCCAGGGCTGGTAACAGCAGAGTTGTTGCCACTCCTAGTCCTATAGGGATGGGGGGCAATTTCTAGAACCCAGAAGGAAAGAGTCCTTCCTGTAGAGCAAAATTTCAAAGACACATTTAAGATCCTAAAAGCGATGGAAAGATTATTTTAAAACACACTTTATATCTAGAAAAATTACATGCCCCGGATTAAAAAATAAAAGGCCAGGTCCTTGAATCAAAACCCTACATAACTTAATAGCAAAATAGGAGATGTTATTTTGAGCATCAAGGCCTATTTGAAAACACAGAACGATTGCTTAAATGAAAAGAACAAGAAAGCAAGATATGTGACAGCTCAAGACAATCAATTCAGCAGATGAAAATAAAACTTGGTGAGCTCCTGGCTAGGTCGTTCTAAGAGAAAGAATAAAAGTTTCTTCAAATATATCAAAAGCAAGAAGTGATCTGGAGAATCAGTGTGACCACTTGATTAAACAGAGTACAAAAGGTGAATAAATGATGACTATATATAAAAGAAATGGACCAGGCCAGATTTGAAATTCTGTTAAAGTTGTTTGATTTAAGCCTTGAAACAGCAGAGTAAAGCCTTCAGCATTTTAGAGCCAAACTTAGAAAAAATTTTTAAAATTATTTTCAAAATGTGCTGTGGTCTATTTAAAAGTGTTCTAAAATGCTATTTTGTGGTACAGCACAAGATAACTTTAAAAGTCCAGGTCAAAGCCCGTTTTATAAAATGCTGCCAGAAAAGCTAGGGCATGCAAAAGAATAGACATATAGATCAATGGAATAGAATTGAGAGTCCAGAAATAAATCCTGACATTTACAGTCAATTGATTTTCGACAAGGATACTAAGACCGTTCAAAAGGGAAAGAATAGTCTTTTCAACAAATGGTGCTCAGACAACTGGATACACTCACATGCAAAAGATTGAAGATGGACTTTTAACTCACGCCACATAAAAAATTTAACTCCAAATGAATCAAGGACCTAAATTTAAGAGCTAAAACTACAAATCTCCTAGAAGGAACATAGCTGTAAATCTTCATGATTTTGGATTAGGCAATGGTTTCTCAGATATGATACCAAAAGTGCTAGCAACAACAACAACAAAATAGATAAACTGAATATCAAAATTAAAAACTTTTGTGCTTCAAAGAATATCATCTAGAAAGTGAAAAGACAACCTATAGAATGAGAGAAAATATTTGCAAATAATATACTGATAAGGAACTTTTATCTAAAATATATAAAGAACTCCTACAACTCAATAATAAAAGACAAATAACCCAATTTTTTAAATGGGGAAAGGATCTGAATAAACATTTCTCCAAAGAGATATATTAATGACCTATAAGCACATGAAAAGATGTACAACATTAGCCATCAGGGAAATGCAAATTAACACCACAATGAGATGCCACTTCAAACCCAGTAGGCTGGCTACAGTCAAAAAGACAGTAAATAACGAATGTTGAAAAGGATGTGGAGAAACTGGAACTTTTCTCTACAGTTCCAGTACAACTGGAGAAACTTGTACAACGCTGGTGGGTCACAAGTAAAGTGGTGTAGCCACTTTGGAAAACAGTCTGTATGTTCCTCAAAAAGTTAAACGTAGAGTTCTCATATGACACAGCAATTCCACACCCAGGAATATACCCAAAAGAACTGAAAGCACATTTCTAC
>NW_011892011.1:3610-5830 GCF_000151845.1 Pteropus vampyrus
AGTGTAGTAGTTAGATATGGTCCATTGAGGCCAGAGGATAAAGCTTTCAGGTGAGGTCTTCTCTAAAAGGGGTCCTATACAGAAAAATTTATAGAGGCAGGAAGGCAGGCACTCCCACTTTTCTCTGGGCCTCTGGCTCTTCGGTCCAGATGTCAAAGAGAACAGATGGCTAAAGGTGGCTACTGAGAAAAAAGGGGGTCAATTAGTAAACAATACTGTAGTGATGTGTGCGTTTTGGAACCAGTGGACATGGGTTCAAGTCCCAAATCTGCAACTGACCAGCTGTGAAAAGTGGGACAAGTTACTTGACTTCTCTAAGTCATCAATTTCCCCATTTGACAAGTGAGAATAGTAATAGTCCCAGCTTCAGTGGTGGTTGTAAGAATTAAATAAAACAATACAAGTGAAACACTTAGCATGGCTCCCGGCAAATAGCAAGCCCTCAATAAGTGCTAGTTATTATTACATAGCTTGCTCCCATAAAAACCTTGCTCCCAGCCCAACTCCGTTTAGAAGATATACATAAACTATATCTTCTAAACGGAGTTGGGCTGGGAGCAAGGTTGTTATCGATCCTGCAAGCCCAGAAAGAAAGCAACACTTTATAATCCAAATTCTTATCTTGAGTTTCAATGTCTCCTCTGAACTCTAGACTGGTTTTTACAACTACTACGCAGCTTCACAACTTCTCAATCTGTATGCCTAACAAGAACTTCAGACTTACATGTCCCAAACAGAACTCTGTATTTTCCCCCAAATGTGTTCTTCCCAGCTTTCTCCATCTCAGTAAATGGCACTATCATCCATTCGGATGCTCAGGTCAAAACACTGAAGTAATGCATTCTTTTTCTCTCACCCCTCACATCCAATCCATCAGCCAGTCCTGAAAGCTCTACTTTCAAAATTCATCCTCAGTCTGATCATTTCTTATCACCTCCACTGCTGGGACACTGGTCCCAGCCTTTGGGGGTCTCCTCTGCCCCTCTGGCTCCTGTATACAGCCTACTCTCTGCACCACAGCCAGTCTCCATTCTGAATGTAAAACAGCTCATGACACTCTCCTGCTCTTCCTCTCCAGAAGCTTCCCTTATACTTAGCGTAAAACCCAAACATCTACCCCCGCCTCTGAGACTGAGGCCAACACCACTCCACTCCAGCCATTCTGGCCTCCTTGCTGTTCCTTAAGCCTGTTCCTGTCCCAAGGGCTTTGTATTCGCTATTCTATCTAGAAAACTTTTCCCCCAGGTATTCCCAAGCCTCTCTCTCTCATTTACAGTCTCTGCTCAAATATCACCTCCCCAGAGAGGCCTTCCCTGACTGCCCATCCAAAGTCACTTCCCATCACTCAGTATCTTCTAATTCGGCTCTGAGTCAGCATCCTGTCTGACTAGACTACTTAATCGGTTCGTCTGCTTTACTGTCTGTCTCCCTCCTGGATTATGAGTTCCGGGACAGTAAGCTTATGTTCTGTCCTGCTCTCTGCTTTAGCTACCACTGCCTGGAACTAAGCCTGGCATACCATAGACACTCAATAAATATTTATTTGAAGGAAATTGGTCTACCAAATGTTTTACTTGATAGTTGGTATTTATTTTGCCTTTGTTTCCCTCTTGTTTTTAGTAGTGTTGTTGTTGGGGCCTTCCATTTGTGTTTTGTCTTGGGAAATGATTTATTTGAGGGAAAGCCTGCATATTGTCCACATTTGGATCAAATCCTGAAGTCAGTGTGGTGGCGGCAGCAGTGATGGACAAGAAATCATCACATAACAGGTGAATTTAAGGGCAAGAAGCTGGGTCCTCAGGGGCAGCCACCCCTCCTATTACATGTTGATCATTCTCTCTCTGTTGCTGACTATAGGTTGTTCCTGAGGAAAACTAAGTTGGCTGTGGATTTCATCATCCCTAAGATTTCAAACTGTAATCATAATTCCTTCCTGTTTTCCCTTATTATCTCTTATAATAATCAGGAGAAACTAAGAAAAAGGCGGGTGTAGGGCTTAGATCATACCTCTGGGTTGCTTCAGGAGGATAACTACACTAAGGCAGAGGTTCTCCTTGACTAAACATTCAATTCACCTGGGGCGCTTTTACAATGTCTGGCTTAGGCCACACCTCACGCCAATTAAATCAGAATCCCTCAAGGTAGGGCCCAGGCCTCTGTAGTTCTCAAAATTCCACAGGTCATTCTAATATGCATCCTAGTTTAAGGATATGGAGCAAA
>NW_011892011.1:7400-9617 GCF_000151845.1 Pteropus vampyrus
AAGGTTTCTGTCCTTAAGATGCTCACAACACACTGGTTAGGAATGAAACAATTCCCAAGTGCTTTAGGAATACTGAGAAGAAGGAAATAAATTTGGACTAAAGCAGATAAAAGCACAGCTTCATATGTGTAGCAAGTTTAGCACTGAACCTATTTTGTTTCAATAAAATTTGAGGACTTTGTACCAAGAGAATAAGCCCTGTCTTCAGAGTCTGGAAGGGAGAGACACAAATAACATTTCAATGTGTTATAGTAAAAACAAGGTCTGCACAGAGGTCAGGGAAGACATGCCAATGAAGATGATATCTGAGTTCAGTCTTGAAGGACAAAGGATAAATAAGAATTTATCCTTTAAGGAGAAAAATTAAGGAGAAAAAGAGAAAGATGGGGCCCAAGCCAACTGAGAGGGAGTAGCAAACAGAAGATTCCAGGCAAAAGGATCAGCCGAGCCAAGGCTTTGGGGTGACAAACAGTGAGGTTTTGTGCATAAACTCTAAGTAGTGCTACTGTTGATAGGCAGGGAGTGGTGGGAAACAAAGCTAATAGACTAGGCAAGAGCAAAATCATGAAGGTACAGTAAGAGGCTTGGACTTTATCCAGTAGAGCAGGGGACCCACTGAAGAGTTTTAAGCAGGAAATGACATGATCAGATTCACTTTCTATTTCTTCTGGGATCAGAGTACAGACTGGTAAGGCAGGCAGAGAATTCATTTAGAGGCTATTGCAAAAGTTCTGAGGAAGGATGATAAGGAGTTGCCTAACAATAACTAATATGCTTACCACATTTTACTGACTATTCCCTTACAAGTACTCCCATGGGGTCGTTACCCCGGTATTACAGATGAGAGAGCTGTGGTTTAAAGAGTGCTTTTAAATCTTGGCTCCACCTTGGAAACTTTTTTTAATTTATTATTTATTTATAGCTATTCATTCATTCATTCATTCATTCATTCATTCATTTTGGTGGCAGAGGCTTCTAAAGCTCCCAGTACCCAAGCCTCACTCCATTCCAGTGAAATCAGAATCCTGGGAGTTGGACCAAGCATCAATACTTTTTTCAAGTTCCCCAGGTGGTTCCCATGTGCAGCCAAGTTTGAAGACCGGTGGTTTAGGAAATGGTTGAGTAGCTGCCTAGCACGGAAAGACAATGAGTGTGAGAGGCAGGATTTAAACCCAAGTCTGTCTGGCTGCAAAGTTCATGCTCTTAACCTTAGCATACAGAGCCCGAACTAAAGCAGTATTAATAGGGGTGGAGTGGTAACACAATCTATAAATATTTAGGAAGCAAAATAGGCCAGAATTGGGTAACAGATTAGATGACAAAAGTGAGGGAAAGGGAAACTCCTATTTTTCCAGTGTGGCACTGGAAGAGAGATGGCATCATCTGCCTATACAGGAAATGGGGGTCAGGGGAGGACATGTATGGAGGGCAGAAAGAGAAAGAAGAAAATTTGAGTTCATTCATAAACTTGAGGTACCTGTAGGACATCTTAGCAGGCATCTGGATAATATTTGAAACTTGGGATGTCAGAACTTAAGATAAATATTTAAAAGTCATTGTTTATTCATTTATTCAATAAAAGTGCAGAAGATTGAATGAGATATTTTAGAGTGTATACATCTGATGACAGAACCTCTGGATAGGACTGATGGTCAACAAAGTAGGCAAAGGAACAAAAGCTCACAAAAAATGCCAGAGAAAGAATAGTAAGAGAAGATAAAGTGGAATCATGAAAAATGGTGTTTCCTAACCATCTTTCAAGAACTGTTAAAAATTTCCTTTTAAAATGTACTAGTGGACATTGTTACTTCATTAACTATGGTATATAGAATATAACTGTGTGTGTATTGATGATGATGATGATGATGATGATGATGACGATGATGACGATTCAGAATCCTGAAACACACCTTAAGGTGAACACACCTTTTATTGAAGATGCTAATCACTGTCTGACTTGCCCACACCCACTTCCAAGAGAGTCTGTCCTGTTGTCTAAGCAATCAGGTTTTTTCCTACATGGCCCTGCCCAACCCCAGGCCACAGTTGATTGGATCAGAAAAGGACACCTGACTCAAAAACTAATAATCTATTGGCTAGCTAGGTACTCAGAACCTAGTCCCAAAAGAGAACTGGGTCTCTTCCTCTCTGTTCAATGTAGACTCAGGAGATTAAGGGAAGAGTTGGCAGTGGAACCAGGAACGCCAAAGGATTATG
>NW_011892012.1:0-381 GCF_000151845.1 Pteropus vampyrus
CTTCTGCCCCTCAGTGTCTGACTTTGGAAGCGCACCCATCACACAGCCTGGAGCACCCTGAGCACAGCACCCTGCTCCTCAAGCCCCAGCTGAGCTCCCCAGGCCTCAGGGCTGAGCCGAGCCCCAGGGCTACTGCTCTTCCAGCTCCTCCGAGCTGAGCTCAGTCCTGGTGTCGGAGGCCTTTGCCATCCGCCCGTCTTTCCAAGCAGAAGGATCAGTCCTTCCTGGGACAACTGGAGCATGAACAGCAACCTCCCAGGGTAGAACCCAACACCCGAGGGCTGCGCCATCTGCCTGTGACCCCCAGGACAAGCTAACAAACTGGGATCACCACAGTCCCTCTCACCTTTCTCATTCCCATAAACGTCCTCTTCACGGAGG
>NW_011892012.1:4054-4992 GCF_000151845.1 Pteropus vampyrus
TGCCCACTCGCCCTGCAGGAGCCCGCCTGCTCCTCTTCTGCCTCGTCTCGTCCCGCCCCTAATGACACCTGTGCCCCTCCACCTCAGGGAGATGCATTCACAGGTTCACAAGCAGGGCGCATGCTGCCGTCTGTGTCCAGACTTAACAAAAATTTACAGAGAAATAAAGCAAGTGGCAGAGAGGCCCTCAGCCTGTTGGAAATCACTGTTGAACTAGTGTTCTAGGCATTTCATGAGATGAAGATATAAAAAGAAGACTTAATAACTTCTGAATAAACTTTTAATTCTCAACTTCTCTTCACCTGTAGGTAGACACTGATTGACCACGGCCGCTCCACACCTGAGGATTCCACGTTTGGGGTTGGGTGGATGCACACACGACGTATGCCACGTTTTTGAATTTACGAGCACATACACCATCGGCACCGTCTCCACTGACCCAGAGGGTGCGACAGAGCCAGCAAGACCATTCCTGATGCACGTCAGTCCAAACCCCTAGAACTCGCAGATGCCGAAGGGACCCACGAGAACCAGGGAGCCCACAGCCACTCAACCTCCCACCAGCATCCTCTCTTCCCAGAACACACAGGTCACCTCCCCTTCACACCCAGGAACTGTAGCTCCTTCGGAGACACCTGGTTCTGGGTCTCTGCCCCAGGAATCAGAGGCCAGCCTGGTGACACTGGAGATGGAAGGTGGGTCCCTTCACCAGTCACCACCCAGCTTGCCCCTTTCTCACCCTCAGAGTCATCTCTGTGACCTTCTTGCCGGGAGGAAATGCAGCCTTCCCAGAGCTTTTGAGAACAGGGGGAGACCCCGGTGCCCAGCTGAGTTTCTGTGTCACAAACAGAAATAATCCTTCAGGTGTGGGGACCTCTTGGATCTCTGTGTGGTGCTGACAAACTCAAGGCCAGGACACAGCACAGGCCAACGGCGAG
>NW_011892012.1:10380-11912 GCF_000151845.1 Pteropus vampyrus
GGAAGAGACACACAAGGAAAGGTCTAGAATATAGTGTCAAGTCTCACATGTCATGAAAGGAAAAGTGCAGGGAAATGTCAGAAAGTGAAGGTGGAGGGACGATAGAAGACGTGGTCATGGAAGGCCTCTTCCTAGGACACTCCTAGTACTCAACAGGGGTCTGAGAGCAGTAAGTGGGTGAGCTGGGCAGACACCTGGGGAACAGTATCTGAAACAGAAAATACCAAGTTCGGAGGTGCTGAAGTAATGGTGCCCATGCTGATGACCTTGACCATAGGAGACACACACACCCTCACAAACACACACACTCACTCACGTTCATGCCAAGGCTGAAAGATGAAGACACCTGCTCATTCACCAGGGTCTCGTCTTTCCATCCCAACACATGGATCCAAATATTGATCAATTGCTCTCTTCCCTCCTAGTCTCACTCTTAACCTCCTGGAACCCGCCCGCCATTGCCCAACTCACTCTTGAATCATTGCCGTCCAATGCTGCTGAAGGGAAGGATGTGCTTCTCCTTGTCCACAACCTGCCTGTGAATATTACAGGCTATTCCTGGTACAAAGGGGCAAGTATGGACAGCAACCGTCTAATTGCATCATATGTAATAGAGAGTCAAGAAAATAACCCAGGGCCTGAATACAGTGTTCGAGAGACAATATACCCCAATGGATCCCTGCTGTTTCAGAATGTCACCCTAAAGGACACAGGATACTACACCCTACAAATCATAAAGAAAAATTTGCTGAATGAAGAAGGAACTGCACAGCTCCGCGTATACCGTGAGTGATTCCTCTCTGTCCTCTGGATGTCGGGTGGAGAATTCTACTTCACACACACAGGATCGGCAGCCCTGGACTCTGCCTCCATGCCCCCTGCATTGCGTCCCAGGCTGGGGGTTGAGCACGGAGTGCAGGACACACACAGTGGAGACACACTTCCTAAGATCAGAGCTCCCTTCCCGGATTCCAGCCCCTGCAGACATTCACCGCAGGGGGAAGGACCAGTCTGATGGGAGCAGCTCAGTGGAGGGAGACCAGTCTCAGTCCAGCCCCTGGGCCCCTCCCATGACCATGACCCTGAGAAAGACCCTGCAGGACTTGGTCGTGGCCTGGCCTGAGTGGTCCCCTGGATCCACACAGAGCAGCTCAACCCGGGCAGCCACTCCCCAGACCCCTGTCCCAGGGCTCCTGACTCCAGAGCCCCCCAAGAACCTGTGCCAGGTTTAGTTTGGCATCCTGGGCAGGGCCAACTGGGAGCAATGATGTTCTGGTTGATTAAATGACAAGGTCACCTGAGCTGGTCACCAGCCAGGGCTCAGCTTCATGAGCCACATCTGGACAGGTACAGAGTCTGATCCTTGACAGGATACTATGTGTGGCAACCACAGATGGACAAAGTTTCCAGGCCATTAACTGACTGCCCTGGGGGACTTAGGAAACTCCAGAGGAGGGTCAGCTTCCCCAGGGAGGGACAGAGGATTAAACAGGCTCCAGGCACCTCCCCAGGAGTCAGCCCAGGGAGCACTC
>NW_011892013.1:0-459 GCF_000151845.1 Pteropus vampyrus
GATGCTAAGGAGCGTTCTTCTCCTCCTCCTCCTCCTGTGCCTCTTCCTTTTCCTCCTTCTCTTTATCTCCTCCTACAACGTCTCCTTTTTCTCTTTCTTCTTCTTCAGCAGTTAAGCAGAGGCACACTCCTAAGTCTGTAAGTTCTTAGAGCTACTGCATTAGTTTGCTAGGCCGCAGACTGGGGGGCTCAAATAACAGAACTTTTTTTCCTCACAATTCTGGAGGCTGGAAGTTCAAGATCAGGGCACCAGCAAGGTGGGGTCCTCCCGAGGCTTCTCTCCGTGGCTTACTGGTGGTCGCCTTCTTCCTGTGTCCTCACATGGTCTGTCTTCCATGCATACACACATTTCTGGTGTCTCTTCCTTTCTTTATAAGGACATTGGTGCTGTAGGATCAGGGCCCAACTTTTATGACCTCATTTAACCTTAAGTATCTCTTTAGAGGACTTAACTCCAAAT
>NW_011892013.1:2104-4578 GCF_000151845.1 Pteropus vampyrus
ACACACACACACACACACACACACACACACACAAATCCTACTTTTGACCATCGCCATCACGATCCTCTGAAACTTTTTGCCTTTCATATCTGTGCTTTCTAATTTTAGAAACTACTGTTTGTTTGCAGGAAATATTGAATTCATCTTCCCAGACTAGGTTTACTCTACTGGCAAGGATTTCAGATTTTCATTTTCATCATTATCTCTTTAAACCTGATTGTGTTTAACTTCTTACAGTTTCATTATTCCTAAGCACCACCTCTGACGTTTTACATTTCAAATTTTACTCTATTTCTTTAAATGTCTGTGCCTTTATTCCTGTCATTTGGGGAGGATGAATCTCCTCCTTTCCATTATGCTTACCCAACATCATGGGAGATAAGCAACTCGGCAGGCATAGCATGCTTTCTAAGCATAGACGATGGTCCAGGTGACAAATTTTGTATTTGTGTTTGGTGTAAAATGCTGGTTTCTGCTAAAAATATGAATTAGAGAAAGCTTGACCAGCAAAGTTAGGTACCGGAAAAACAAACCCAAGAGGCCACCTCCAGGTCATTTGGGGCGGGGGCCTTTGCTTCAGGTAGTTTCTCTGCGGAAGTGGATTCACTTCGAGTAAATGAGAAATTAGATAAATCTGAACTCAGGATGTTCCAACCGTACTGATTATATGAGTTATTACTATAATATTATCTTAAATTTTTACGGAGCACCCAAAAATCTTCCAAAAATCTCTAAGTATTCTTGCATATATTATCTTCCATCTCTAGGGATGATATATGGAATATATAACAAGGGGTAAAACAACCCAGACAACCAGTCAGAATGGACCCAGGTTTGTGGATCGTGGAGACTCCTGCTGTACTGTGCTGGGTGCTGCCGTCTCGGGTGCTGGATCCTCTTAGGTGAGGTCTGGCGGATTGTAGGATGAGCGTTAGCATACCCAAGTAGCCGGCATAGAAGGATCTTTAATATTTTAACAACCCATGCAACTATACTATGCCGAAAATCAGACCAGCATATATCATGAGAAACATACAGAAGTGGGTACCATTTTTCTCATTTTAGAAAAATTTCAAAGAAAAAAAAATCTGGAGTATGAAGACGTTTTGATGTTTAAACCAAAATCATAGTCAGCCACTACTCACTATAGGTACCAACCTGGTATTCTTTTCTTTGAGGTGGGAAGGATGTAAAATAGTGACCTGAAGTCCCTCAGCTGGGGGTAACATATTTTGTAAGGTTTGGCAAACACTCAGAAGAATACATCGATCAAGGCAAAGAACACAGTATACAACTCCGTGAATTGTGTCCACCATTCTCTCAGGGTTGAAGGCAAGCTCGTTAATTGTGCTAACCCTTCATGTAGCGCTTCTCCATGGTTACCTACCCGCTTCTACTAACCATATAGCACACTGCCTCTACCAGACATAGGCAGCCAAGCCTATAAATCATAATTTGAAAAACTGAAGGGCCTAGACTGGCATATGTGGCTAACAGCTTGTTTTCTGCTAAGTTGCAAAATAGCAGGACTGCATTCGGAGCTGCGTTGTCCATCTGACCAGAGACTAACCATTAACTCATTCGGCCTCAGCTTCTGTAGCAGAGCCCAAAGAGGCCGCACCCTGAATGTCTCAGCCCTTCCCAGCAGAGGGAAAAGGGTTACATGTGTTATTTGGTTTCCTATCTTTGGTGAGTTGGAATTTGTTGTACTCAAACTTTTTCTCCAGCCTGCTGCAGACCGATACAGGAATCTTTAACCCAGAGGTACAGGATATCTGGTATATAAAAGTCCATCTAAGTGTTAGTAAATTCGCCTTGCTTTTGGGAAATGAGAAGTGGGCAGTCACAGTCACACACTACACCATCCCATTGAGTGGTCAAGGAAACTAACGTGTATCTATATCTGCGTCACCATCTTTGGCTCGCTTTTGGAATGCTGAGGGATATTGTTTCCTCATCTCTATGGGAAAAGAAAAAAGGAACAGAGAAAAATCCTCATCCGTTTTTGGGGGAAAAGGTTAGGGATATAATAGGGTGTTTTGAGCAAGTAGTGTTGAAGTCGCCTCTTGCTGAGAGTGTGATATTTATGCTCAGTGGGCACTCTCGAGGCAGGCACATCTGGGGGTCCCGATGTGGGCATGTCCAGTGGGTGACGGAGTAGCAGAAAGAAACAAAACAATAGAATATTTACATGTCTGGGACTGGGACTGCATCGAAAAACAGATTAGAGAAAGTTGATTCATGGACAGCTATGGTCACCATAGGAACTTTGGAAGAAAATTAACAATCAAAGCCTTCCATCTTACCAAGATACTTACACTTCGGACAATAAAGAAAATTATTATTTGTATTAATAAATAAATATTCATTGAGTCCCTCCAAAATTCATTGGGGTTCTCCCAGCACTGGAGGAGTCCCAACAAATATGAGAAATTCTGTCATTACAAGAGGCAGTATGCATAGCAATTATGGAT
>NW_011892013.1:7088-7435 GCF_000151845.1 Pteropus vampyrus
GAAGAGGCTTTGAACCACAGGGCTCTACTGCCTCCACTCGAGAGGGGGCAGGGCTAGCACCTGGTCCCCTTGTGGAGAGGACCAAGGGCTTCCTTGCTTCTGGTTATTCTCTTCTGTTGTTCCTACGGCCTGAAACATTCTCTCCCTTCAACCATTTGACTCTCTCCTGCTCCTCTTTTAATTTGCTTTTCTAGGAAGTCGTCTTTGACATTTTCCTCCTCACCTCTGAGGAGGGTATGTACTTTTTCCAGTATAGCCCTTGTCACACTTTTGTGTCACACAGGCTGAGTCTATAAGCCTTCACCTTGCCTGTGAACTCTGTGAGAGCAGAGATGGGGGTCTGCCTT
>NW_011892014.1:0-1069 GCF_000151845.1 Pteropus vampyrus
CTGCGTGTTGCTGATGGCGGAGTCTGAGCACGGCCAGGAGCACAGGAGGGCACTTTGTGAGCTGGAAGACATTAGAGGTGACATTGGGCATATGATAGAGAGCACAGGCACTCGGGATTCAGGCAAGTCCACCCTCGAATTGCAATTTCTTTGTCTGTAAAATGGGGAAATAATACTTTCGCCTTGCTGATCGTGGTGAGGACCTGAACTGGCTTAGGTTCCGAGGGCCGCGGGAAGAATGACCGGAAAGGGGGTTGTTTAAAACAACAGGAAGTTATTCTCTTGCAGTGCCAGAGGCCGGAAGTCTGAAAGCGAGGTGTCCGCCGGGCCACCCGCCCCAGGCTCTCGGAGACACTCACTCCTTGCCTCCCCCAGCTTCTGGCGGCTCCAGGCCATCCTGGGCTGTGCCTGCATAACTCCAAGCTCCTCCCCTGTGTCACTCCATGTGTCTTTATGACACTTGTCATTGGACTTAAGGCCCATCTGGATGATCCAGGACAATCTCATCTTGAGATCCTTAACTTAATGGCATCTACGATGACCCTTTTCCCAAACAAGGTCACATTGGCAGGTTCCAAAGATCAGGTCATGGCTTTGGGTCCGGGGGCGGCCACCATTCAACCCCCTACAGCATCTAATGTCTACCTGGCATAGAGCAGCCACCCAGTTGATGAGTCACTGATCGGTAATTAGCCACCAGAATAATAGTTATTACTATTTTCAGCACGGAAAGACAGGGCCCTTCGTCTCCCCTGCCCCTTCCTTCCTCCCTTCCTTCCTCCCTGGCCTCGCTCCTGGTGGAACAGCGTTATGGGAGCAGCCTTATGGGAGCAGCCTTATGGGAGCTTGCAGGTGCTCCTCTGTGAAAATCTAAAAGACCCAGTCTACCTCCAAAGGGGAGGACTGTTTACAAGATGCCACCTTCTCATCTTCTCAGGAAAAATACTCTCCAGAGCCTTAACCCCCCACTACCAGGAGCGAGCCAAGACAGGGATGGGGCGGAGGACAGCTACGGGGATCAAAAACGGAGAGACAGAGACCACCAAGGGTGCAGACGAGCATTCCCGGA
>NW_011892014.1:2239-3935 GCF_000151845.1 Pteropus vampyrus
CCCCAACCACAGTTCGCATCCAGGGACTGGTCAGTGGGACGAGGGGGTGAGGTCTCCTGGCTTGGGGGTCTGACAGCCCTGCAGGCCTTCTCCAGACACCCGGCTCTGCGTGGCCTCATCTGTGGCTTTCACGGAGGCCGCACGGCTGTTCGACCCTCTCCCCACCTGCCGTACCTGACGGCGTCCCCAGCAAACCTCCTGGGCACACTCCATCTCAGCATCCGTTTTGCAGGAATTTGTCCTGAGATGATGGGCTCCCGACGACAGACCAGGAAGGGGTCTCTCGACTCAGTGCTGCCAGCCAGACCCAGCTTCCTGGTGCCAGGTCCTAACCACGGACCTGTGCGGGTCTCCTGGGAGGTTCCACCGGTAGGTCCTGTCTCCCTCGTGGTCACTGGGAAGTCCAGTGTCTCTGGTCTGAACTGTCTCATCGCCAACTGACCTCCAGCTCTGCATTCTTTCTCATGACATAATAAAAGGCTTCTCAGTTCACACAGCGTGTAGGGCTCAGTGTCAGGTACCAGGGATGCAGAAATGGATAAGAAGAAGTTTCTGCCACTTCGCTAGCTGTGTGACTTCGTATAGGAGACTGAGAGGTGGCTGGTGAGGGTGTAAAAAGAAACACATGGAGGGCAGCCCATGAGAGGCGGATGTGTGCGTGTTTAAGACGGGAGGTTTCGCAGCGAGTGTTTACTCTGGTGGCGTGACCGTGTCAGGGGTGGGGATGCTGGTGACTTGGGGCCCAACTTTGGGAGTGGGAGGGGAGGGGTGCATTGGAGCCCAAGCCAGGGGCTGCTCTCCGGGCTTGGGCAGGAAATGTCGGCGCACAGAGGCAAGGGTGCTCACAGGGGAGCGAACGGGAGCGCCCTCCTGACTGCTCCCAGCTCTCAGTGAAATAAGGAGACGGGTCGCGTCGCACACTGAGCGTGAGAGGCTGGGGAAGGGCACCCGTGAGGCGGAGAGAAGGAATGGAGTGAGAACGAGCTGACCGGGGCTGGAAAACCGGGGTGCTGGGACGATTCGATGAGGCAGATGCAAAGCGTTAGCACAATGCCCTGTACACAGTGAACCTGTAAAGAAAATTCGTTATTACTGTACCCCAGAGAAGGCATCTGCGTTTCAGTGACTCTCTTTACTCGGGAATCTAAATTACATATTAGAGGGTTGCTTGATGAGCTTAGAATTAGAGAAAATACAGTGAGTCTCAGGTTATTTCTTTGCAACAATCACTGACGAATGATTTGTCCTTCACCGAAGTAATTATTCTTTGTAAAGAACGGTTTTCTCACCCTAAAATCAGGACTCGGTCTTCTCATCCGGAATATTTATCTTAAGGTCCCGATTCCCAAGATTTCGATAGTTTGACTTATACTGGAGGAAGTTCCAAACCACAGATGCGAAAGATCATTTCTGGCAAGATTGCCTCAGCCCCAAACATAAATTAACATCCGCGGTAACTGCAGTGTCAGAAGTCGGCACCTCATCCTTATCTCTGAATCGTGGGTTTATTTTACTTGGGGGTGACTTGAGCCTCCTGTGCCCTAAACACCTGCTGGTTTTTCTTAAAAGTTCACGAGGAACAATAAGAGTAAATGCGTGTAAAAAAGTAGAGGCTGTGTTTTTTTTTTTTTAATTTAACGAAAAACATAAGTTAAATTAAATTCAACCCGAGGCTAAAAAAGGTAATTAATTATGG
>NW_011892014.1:5710-10299 GCF_000151845.1 Pteropus vampyrus
GCAAAAATCCAGAGTCTGGCTTCTCACGAAGGGTTGCAATACCTGTCAGCTCTGTGCCGACATCCCCGTGTGACACAAAGAGCCGAGGCTAGGCAGTGAGTGCCCGGCCCGCCACAGCCTTCGTCTGACCAGCGTCACTCGGCCGAGGCACTGGCTTGGTACCGGGAGGCATGCGAATTGTGCCGCCTGCCCTGTACCACCCGAGGCCCCGGCCCGACGGCAGTGTGTTTGCTTACGTTCTTCCACGTTCTTCCGTCTTTCTAGAAATGCCCTCTCCCTTCATCTTTCCTGTCTTTGAGGCCCACTTCAAACACTGCATCTGCCGTGAGGCCTTCCTGCTGGATGCTACTGCCCGGTCTTTGAACCTCGTGGTTCTGCTATAGCCCGTGTCCCGGTCTGCACCGGACCTCAGTCACAGGGGCCAGGATTTCTCCCGGGTTCTCGGGGAGGTGCAGTGACAAACACTTCCCCCCACTCCTCGGGGAGCGGCTTTCCTCCTCCCCACAGAGAAGGGGTGAGTCTCCCCACTCCTCCCCTCAGAGATCTGCCAGTCCACACGGCGGGGACACCTTGCTCTGCTGGGCCCTGACTCGGCATGAGAGCCTGAGGTCGCCAGCACCACCGGGTGTGTGTCTTGGCCCAGTTCTCAAGGTCATTGTTAAGAGGTTGCCGCACATCTAATCCAGGGTTTCCCTTCCAGGTTTCATCAGTGAACAAAGCTAATATTTTCACCTCCATCTGCTTGGCTACTTATCTCACAGCCATTTCGAACTCGAGCAGAGAAATGGGGGGACGGGGGAGGCGGTGTTGAGCTGGAAGCCTTCCGACCCCAACAACAAGAACTTGCTTTTTCTTGAATCTTCTGCAGCTCCTAACAAAGGTCCTTGTACAGACAGACATTCAAGAAACATTTCTCAGAGGGAGTCAAAAAATATAATCAATGTGCATGAAATTCACGTAATATACTTTTTCTTATGCGTACACCCCCATAAACCATAAATGTCTTATAATGTTAACAAAATACAAATTATTCTGTATATAATGTAAAATATTTATTTCCTATTTACATTTCCATTTGTATGTAAATCATTGCACATCATATCACGTATCAAAAGAAAGGAAAAAAGTATAAACCTCGAAAGTGGGTGGAGATGGCCTCGCGCCACGTGAGACTCATCAGCAGTCTCGCAAATCGTGTTTCCTCCCCTTCTTCGATTTTCTGGTCGTTTCTTGGCGAATGGTCTCATACTCCAGTATGGCCATTTTGGAAAGTCTCTGTAAGTACTGGGATGGTGCTCCAGGGAGAGGGTTGCTGAAGCCAGAACCTGTGACCAAAAAAAAAAAAAAAAAAAAAAAAAGTCAGTTATTAAAATTAAGCACACATTAATGCTTCCTCTACAATACAGTGGAAGCGAAACATCTGTTCCTCCAATGACCATCAAACACTGCCAGTTCCTCTCATAACACATTCTTTGAAGTAGAAAGGCCACTGCTTGCTTTCTAAAGTGACGTGATAGCAAGTTATCGTGAAAAATATTTAACTAAAAACACCTGTGATGCTTTCATTTACTTATATAAAACTAGATCTGTATCTATAAAGTGCTTCTTAAAACATGGGATAGCTGTGGACTTTATTCCAAGATAAAAGGCACAATCTCCATGAATATTTAGCTCATTTAACAATGTATATGCTTATCAAGTTGTTTTCTCCAAAGGAAACCATTTCTCGTAAATGCTAAGTGAAGTAAAATAAAATTGTAACGTAAAATAAGCCATTCAGTAACTGAAACAGCATCAATCGAGCCTCTGTTACAAAGTGGGAATCGTAATAACAACGATAGATAGCGTTTCTGGATGATCTCTCTAGTCAAGTACTCTTTCCATAATAACAATGATAGATAACGTTTCTGGATGATCTTTCTAGTCAAGTACTCTTTCCACCTATTTCATGCACACAGCACCATGAAGTAGGCGACTAGTACTGTCTTGGCTTACGATTTTCAAAAGATTCAGTAAGGCTAAAACACTTGCCTGAGGACAAACACCTAGTAACCGTTAGGGACAGAACTTGAACCTAGATCCATCAAATTCAAAGTTCTCATGTAATCACTGCATATTGACCTAAATATGTAAATATGTATAAATACTTCTATTTAGAAACGTACAAGTCTTTGAAAACAACATGCAAATCTATGTTACTTTAAAATACTATGATTTAACTTCAAACAGTTTCAAGCTTCGAAGAAGCTGTCTTCGATTCTCCAGTGCGGTTGGGTTTTTTGGCTTTGTTTTGTATGAGTGTGTCACATGAGTGAGAAGTTCAGAGAGAGAGTAGAGGCTAAGAATACGATGGATAGGGATTCTTGTTGTTAGCAGTACAATGGACTTGTCACTTAGAAAGACCCTCTGGCTACAAATTAACTAGATTCTAGGCATTAAGCAATACTCGAAAAACTTCAAAGAACTGTTATCATACTGACCGATGCAATTAAGTTGGAAGTTGTTAACAATGAGATCAATTTAAATTCTCGAATATTTAGAAATTTATACAGACATTCTAAATGATTCATCGGTCAAAAAACAAATACTTGAACACACAGTGTAAATATATATATATATGCCTTATTGTTCCAGTGTACAGCTGAAACTTACTGGATTTCGTTAACCAATGTCACCATAAAAAATAAAAAATAAAAGAAATACTAAACATTTAACTAGATGATAAAGAAAATATTACAAAACTTCTGTGGTGTAGCAAGTTATACACAGAGAGGTTTATACGCTAAAATTCCAATGTAGGAAAGAAGACTGAAAATTAATAAGCTAGGTATAAGATATACGTTAGGAAAAGAATGAACCCAAAGAATATGGAAGAAAAAAGGAGATACAGAAGAGAAGTTGATGAAGGAGAAAACAAATTTACGATAAAAAAGATTTTTAAAGGGACAGTACTTCACTGAAAAGACTAACAAAAAAAGAAAGCTTCTGGTGAGATCAATCAAGGAAAAAAGGCAAAAGGAACAAATAAATAATGTTAGGAGAAGAGGGAAAGACGTAGCATAGAGCAAAGACTAAACTCTATGCCAATACATTTGAAAACTCAGACAAAATGCAAAAAAAAGAAAAAAAAAAGGCTAGAAAATATAACTTACCAAAATTGACTGAAGAATTCGAATGCCTCAAGAGTCCTAAAATTAAATTGACTGAATCAACCTTAAAAGATTACTCCAAAGAAAACAAGTGATTCACAAAACTCAAATGAATTACTTACCTGCAAAGCTCTGGGTCATCCGAGATTTAATCGTCTTCGGGCAGGCTCAATACTTTAACCTAGTTAGGACTGGGTTTCGGGCTGTGCTAAAGCTAGTCTAGTCTTGGAATGTCTAATAGTGTGTAGTCCTCCAGGAGTTCCCGCCGAAAGCTGGGTTTACACAGGGCTCCCCTTGGCAGGCCTTAAACTTCCACCTCTGTCTCTTCAGCAAATATGAAGTTATGAAACCTCTGCTCAGTTCTTTAGCCTCTAAGATCTTTTCTGCTTTAGGTCCTGAAGTATTCCCAGCAGACGGGCCCCTCAGAGATGGGCCAACACCGGCTGGGAGAACTGTCTGCAGAATTCTGGGCTCACTTCTCTGCAGTTATTTCTCTAGTATCTCAGCCTCTCGAGGCCTGTTGAACATGATAGCTCTCGACACCTTCAAATAGTTGCTTTTTAAAATTTTTATTACTTTTATCATAATATATTACTTTCTATATTTTATTCTAATTTATTATAAAATACATCTGCACGATATCTTTATAATTAGCTCTTATGCTAATGTTAATTTTGGGCGGTAAACCTGGTCTGATGAGAGCTATTCCAACACCGCCAGAGGTGGAAGCCCCATGGACCATTTTTTAAAAAAGTGTAATGGCAGTTGCCACAATAACCCTTTAAAAACTGGTCAGATCACATTAAAATCATTCCTTTATTAAAAGCATTCGGTGGCTTCTCGTTTGGATCAGTTAACTACACTGTCCCTTCCAAGGCCCCGCGTCGTCATCCTCCATCGCCTTTCTTCCCTCGTCTTCCGCCCTGGGCTCCTGATGCTCTTCCAACGGGTCGGGGGCCGGCCTGCCTTGGGACCTCTGCTGGCGCCAAGAGAACTGTTTGCCCAGAGTTTAACTCCCTCGCCACTCTCGAGTCTTTGCTCAAATATTACCCTCTCCATCAAAGCTGTTCTCATCGCCCTGTTTAAAACTGCGAATCGTCCTTCTCGCCCCGATGGACCGATCCATGTTATCTTGTTCTATTTGTTGCTTCTACTGCCCTTCCTCCTTCTAACACACTAGATAATGGGCCTCGTTAGTATATTTAATGCCCGTTGGCTGTATTCTCTCGCTAGAATGTAAACTCCACAAGGGCAGGGCTCTTTGCTTTGTGGAAGGATGTAGCCTAAGCCCAAGCACCTAGAACAATGCCTGGCACAGAGTAGGTGGTCAATTCCCATTCGGTAAATGAGTAAATGAAGTGCCATCTTGCATGACTCTGAAGGGAAACCAGCGAGTATTTACTGAACACTCAGTAGGTTGCAGAAACTGGTGTAGGCACC
>NW_011892015.1:0-494 GCF_000151845.1 Pteropus vampyrus
CTCGAATGTGTCTTTTTGAGGACATAATTCTGCCCTCTGCAGATGGGGACCGTGATGTGCCCAACCTCGCTGGCGGGTGTCCTGGCCCCCTGCAGGAGAAGCAGATACAGAGAAGCCGCGGGCTGGAGGCTGCTCCCGACTGCGGGGGAGGGGGCGGGGGGCTCATCTACCCCGCACCCAGCAGCAGCCCCCTCCGCAGACAGAGCTTACGCAGGGCCAGCAACCACGCGGCCCACTCTGGAGGGCCATCTGGCTCTCGCGTCTGTCTGTCTGCACAGCAAGGCCACCGGCTCTTGGGGGAGGGGTGGCATCCTACGCCAAGCCCGGCGCCCACAGGCGCAGCCGTGCGGGGACCCTGGCCTGCTCCTTCCGTTCTGCTCTGCTCTCCAGCCTCCCCTCCCCGCCTTGGCCTGTCCCCGAAACCCCGGGTGTGCGCCCCTCTTTCTTCGCTCCCTCCCTTGCTCCCCTGTACTCTCCCAGCTTCTCTTCACGGC
>NW_011892015.1:2496-2815 GCF_000151845.1 Pteropus vampyrus
CAACCCTAGGAAACTATTGTTCCACTTTCTGTCTCTCTGGATTTGACACCCCAAGGGCCGCGGATAAGCGAAGCATGTAGTAGCGGTCCTCTTGCGACTGGCTTATCTCGCCGAATGTAACGTCCCCGAGGTTCACCCAGGGCGTCGCGTGTGCCGGGATTTCCCTCACGTTTGAGGCGGGGAGGCGGTCCCCTGAATGGCGGACCACCGACGCTATCCATTCGACACGGGGTGCTTCCACCTTTCGGTGATCGTGAATAGTGCTGCTGTGAACGCGGGTGTGCAAATAACTTCGAGACTGTGCTCTCAGTTCTTTTGA
>NW_011892015.1:2865-3458 GCF_000151845.1 Pteropus vampyrus
TATCTTCCCAAATGGAAACTGTCCCCATCAAACTCTGACGCCCCGCGGCCCTCCACAGCCCCCCGCAGCCAGCGTTCCACTTTCTGTCTCTCTGGATTTGACACCCCAAGGGCCGCGGATAAGCGAAGCATGTAGTAGCGGTCCTCTTGCGACCGGCTTATCTCGCCGAATGTAACGTCCCCGAGGTTCACCCAGGTCGTCGCGTGTGCCGGGATTTCCCTCACGTTTGAGGCGGGGAGGCAGTCCCCTGAATGGCGGACCACCGACGCTATCCATTCCACACGGGGTGCTTCCACCTTTCGGTGATCGTGAATAGTGCTGCTGTGAACGCGGGTGTGCAAATAACTTCGAGACTGTGCTCTCAGTTCTTTTGAGTGTACACCCAGAAGTGGGGTTGCCGGATCAGAGGGGAAGACAGAGACAGAGACAGAGATGCAGAGAAGTAGAGACAGACAGACAGGAACACAGAGAAAGACAGAGAGAGAGAGACAGCGAGACATAGAGGAATAGACATGAAATAGATGGATAGAGACGGGAAACAGGGAGAGACAGACAGACAGACGGTTGCCGAGAGAGACGGAGGGCAGGTCCCC
>NW_011892016.1:0-1562 GCF_000151845.1 Pteropus vampyrus
AAGGTTTATCATCTGAAACAACAAAAAACAACCCAATACATGAAAAATAAATCTCTGTAAATTAAAATTGAGTGTCTATTTGCATTTCAAAGATATCGTCCCCTTGATGTATTTAATTCAGTAATTTCCAGTTGAGAAAAGAAAGCTTGATCACTTCACTCACATGTTTAAAACACATTTCTCCTTTTTTTCTCTCTCTGTGTCTCTTTTTCTTAAAGTTGGATACTAGATTAAGAAACGATAAGCAAGGATTTTGGAAGGAACCCTGAGGAAAAAAAATCTAGGAAGTGTTCCTTGGGACACCCACATTTAAATTATTTCTATTATTCTACTTTAAATAAAATAAGCTTCTGGATAATTACTTTTTGCTTTCCTTATTAAGCAATTTCCCTGCTCAAACTCTGTAAGAAAAGCGCCCAACTCAGAGGCCCCTTCCTCCAGTTAGTTATATGTTACTCTTTACTCCGGCTTTGCTCAACTTTTCCATTTTCCGTGTCTCTTCGCCTTCCCGACATAATAAGGCAAAAGCAAGAGACAGAGAAGTCGACAGCCACCAGGTGTGCCATCATCCATCCGCACCAGGGACGCGTCCTCCAGCTGATCTATTTCTCTCCGGAGACGTGGTGAGGACAGGAGAGAGAGAAAGAGATTCAGGCTTGTAGGCAGGACAGATTTGAGTGGCAAAGAAAACAAATCTACTCTCTGAGCAGTCACTATGTTCCCACAGGGGCCAATTCATCAAGAAAGAGTTTCTTAGGGAGGTGAAGGCCGCAGGCGATTTCCCTGGGGATGGAATTACGAGTCTGAGGAGAAAGCCTTGGGATGCAGGAGACGCAAGGTGTACCAGGCTTGGGACCGAAATGACAAATGCATTCACTCGCATGGCACAGGCCGCGCATCGCGGCCTGCTGCTCCCGGCAGTGTTTGCGAAGCCTGCCACCCTCTCCGGCTCCACGTCTTCTTGGGCTGTTGCTGTCATTTCGGGCAGCATGGCTCTCCTTTGGGATCGCCGTGTGCAGCCTTCGGGAGACGAGAGCAGTCAGGATTTGTCCTTCTTCGCCTCTTCTTTCCCATCTTCTAGGGTCACCCACTTGGCACTTTGCTATGGTCCTCCGGCTAACGGGCTCTTGACAGCTCTCTAACGAGTGCCGTCTGCCCCTTGCTGTGGGCGTACACCTCTCCGTTCTCGTTCGCATCTTAGCACCGTCTTCAGTCAGGGTTCCTAGAGACAGAACCAGGAGTCAGACACTTGCGCACCGGAGTTGGATGCGCCCTATAGTTTCCAGTGGTATCAGGCATTGTGCAGGCTCTCCCCTTGAGTGTTGTTCTGGCCCCCACTTTCATCAAGCCTTTTGTTAAATTCCAGAAAGGCTTACGTTTAATTTCTAATTTCTTATTATTGGTTGCAAATCTCCGAAGTCTAGTTTCCGATTTCTGTCTCGTCAACATTCATCTCAAGCCCCAAACTAATCTTCGAAGTGATTAGTGATGTAGAAAACACTTTTATGCTCAAACAGGACATATGAGCATAAGTGGCACATCCTTTCACATTGTGAAGAAAT
>NW_011892016.1:3922-4360 GCF_000151845.1 Pteropus vampyrus
TGATTTAGAACAAAGGTAAGAGCACATTATTAAAATATATACAAGATGGTAGATGGCCAAGCATATTCTGAAGTACACCTGGTTAAGATGCACCACAGAATAGGTGAATCTGCTCCTCAAGGAATAAAAGGTGACCGTCAGGGGATAGAAAAAGAGATGACAGGTTTTTGCTCTCTGGATAGTAAGTGGAGAAATAAAAAGCAACGCAAATGAGATATTTGGGGGAAGAGGAAACAAATGCTAAATAAAAACAAAAAAAGTCAACGAAACTTCAGATAATAGTCCAAGGCCAGTCATTTGACTTTCCTTTAATCCTTGTTGTTTTTGTGTGTGGCTGTATTTCAAGAGAAACTAAAATAAGAGAAGAATTGAGGGAAGAGGTGAAAGATGAAATAGGACAGTGGGTTAGGAAGATGGAAATGGGCAGATGAGAAAAAC
>NW_011892016.1:6135-8210 GCF_000151845.1 Pteropus vampyrus
ACTAGAAGGTTGTCTCTGGGATTTTTTTTCTACTATGTAATCAATAGTATTCTTAAAAGGGAGAAAGTAAGTGGTTATAAAACATTATGTTCTTTAATTTTTTGCATGATATTATTATTGTTTTCCTATTTAACAGCATTTACCCATATCTCAAGCAAATAATGTGCATGAAAATCAAGGGGTTATGTTATAGTGGAAACATACATCAGAATATAAAAATATTGGAAGCGTTGAAATTTTTTTTTTTTTCAATTCTTTTTCCCCTGTGAGCAACTCCTGGTTGCAGGGTAAACCTGTTAATGGAATGGGCTTGTTTTCTCTTTTCTACATTAACAATGCTCGAGTCTAGAATTAAGTCTGAAGGTTGAATTGTACCATAGTTGGTAATGCCTCCCAAGGGTCCAAGAGTCACATATTGATGAAATAACAATATCACATTCAAGACAATATGAGGTAGTGATCATCAAAAATGAGACAGCTTCTCCTAACATTCAGGAAGCGAACAGGCACTTTTGGTCTATTTCTATATTGTATTTATTTTATAAAATAAGCGTCAACTTTACTAGACCGTGAGCTTTTGGAAGCCAGAGCCTGTGTCTTTTTTATTCTTCGTCGCATCTGTAATTCTTAGCACAGTCTCCGGCATATGTGTATACTGGACACTGTTATTAGATAGAATTCATGCCTGGTCCTAGAGAAAAGGAAGCGTGGAGATAGGACTGAGTACACACAATGCATTCTCATTCATGCACGAGACTTCAGCCTCCTGTAGAATTTCACCCCCCTCGAAGTAGTTTAGAAAAGGCACCTCCAAATACGCTACTTTGGCATATGGATGATTTTAAAGTAAAGGCAATTGAGACGCTGCGGATTCAGGAGAAACTTCTGCCCCTCCATTCACTACCTAGAAGAATCTGAATTAGGGGCCTTGCCCATAATGAGAGTTATTACCAGAGATAACTTTTTATGACCTATCCATAGGGCAGAGTAAACTTCTAATTACTGAATGCCTGCTCTTCTTACTATCCTGCTAATGGCCTTCCTCCCCTCTCAAGCGCTGAGGCATTTAGCTCATCCTTAGCTCAGAATGCCATATGTACCTCATTCTCCCTTTCCGTCTCTGAACCTCTCATGTATGTGAGGTCTCTGACTCTCTCATGTATGTGGGGTTCCCATACGTACGTAGGCAGTTAAATTTGATTATTTTCTCATGTTAATCTGTCTCATGTCAATTTAATTATTAGACAAGTCAGAGGAACCTGGAAGGATAGAGTAAAATTTATTCTTCCCTATACCTCAAGAGAGTAACAGAGCCTCCCTGCTTAGCTTCGGGCATGTAAGTCTGGTTTCCAGGGACTCTCCGGCAGCTAAGGAGGTTTTGGAGGGAGACAGCCAGCAAAGTCCCACAAAGGCAGACGGCAGACACATTGAAGTCTCATGTGACTGAATGGACTTACTCATGTCTCTGTGTGTGAGACCTGCGCTCTAGAAATTCTTCAAGGTGAGTGAACTTCTGAGCGGGCTGAGCTATCCGGGAGATTGCTATTAACATACCATCTCGGTACTCCTGGATTGTGAGATCAAGTATCTTCTTGATACTTCCTAATTACTTCCGAAGTGCTAAACTTCCCCTGAGGCATCAATTCAGAGAAACTTTCAAAAGGCACATAAGTTAATTCTTTTAAACAGCAGGTTAAGCCTGCCTTATAAAGAGATTAATACTGTTAACGCATTATTGATACTGACTGGATTTATCTGCTCCTAATTATAGAACTCCGGCTTCCGATTACTTGACTTCATTGACCTGGGGACAAGTAGCCTTGTTAAAGAGGATATTTCTTGTCATTAAATCCCTGATGTTTTTGTCATAGCATCTCCTTTCCATAAGTAGTTGTTGTTCTCTAACATAAATGCCACTAGTTGCAATATTGAGGGTTAATAACATTGAAGTGAGTCAATTGATTCACATAAATTGATTTGTATGCAAATATTGATAGAAAACATTAAAAGAATAGTATGGCAGAGTTTTTAAAGAAAGTCTGATCTGTGCACATCAAGTTTATAAAAACAGCAGT
>NW_011892017.1:0-667 GCF_000151845.1 Pteropus vampyrus
ACATGAGCTAGAACCCGGAAAAGCCAGTGGGTACATGTGCTTTCCTAGGTAACAGAGCTGGGGCTTAAACGCTGCTGACCGGTGAGCAGGCTTCTGTTTACCCATACTGATGTGAACTGAGGACTCCTGAGGAAGGCTGAATTAGTACCCCCACTGATTCATTAGTGACCCCACTGCATACATTAGAGCCCCACTGCATGCATTAGAGACCCCCACACCATGCATTAGAGCCCTCACTTCGTGCATTAGAGTCCCCCAATGATGCATTAGAGACCCCACTGCATGCATTAGAGACCCCACTGCATACATTAGAGCCCCACTGCATGCATTAGAGACCCCACTGCATTTAGAGACCCCACTGCATACATTAGAGTCCCCCACTGCATGCATTAGAGACCCCACTGCATGCATTAGAGACCCCACTGCATACATTAGAGCCCCACTGCATGCATTAGAGACCCCACTGCATGAGTTGGAGACCCCACTGCATGCATTATAGCCCCATTATGTGCATTAGAGCCCCCACTGATGCATTAGAGACCCCACTGCATACATTAGAGCCCGCACTGCGTGCATTAGACACCCCACTGTGTGCATTAGAGACCCCACTGCATGCATTAGAGACCCCCACACCATGCATTAGAGCCCTCACTTCATGCATTAGAGT
>NW_011892017.1:2699-4360 GCF_000151845.1 Pteropus vampyrus
TGGCCTCCGGGCAGAGAGCCCGGATCTGCTGGTGAGCGGTATGGTCTGCACGATCACCCTCCTGATTGCAAAAGGAGAAATGGGTCATCTGGCCTTGGATGTCGTCTGGGGATGTGGTCGGTGTGGCCACCTTAGGTGTGAGTGTTTGGGCGTGGTCGTCGGACTTAAAACGGCAGCCGAGAAGTCAGTGGGTGCTGGCAAGTCAGCGGTCTGTGTGTCCAGGGCTTAGGACCAGCCCTTGGGAGGCCCCTTCCAGCCCCAGAGGGCCTTTCCAGGGGTGCCCTGGTGCTATCTTGTGTCATACTTCAGCCCTGACCTGGCAGCAGGTTTCCCGGGGCTGCACGTGAACTCACGCTTTGCAGGGAGAGGAGCCGTGAGGTTGGGCTGGAAGAGGAAGGCAGAGTGTCCCCAGCTGTGGCACCAGCCCTCCCAGATTTGCACACGTCCAGCCCAGGTTCAGGCCCCATCGCCTAGGTGGCCTCTCCCTGCTTCCTGGGGCACTGCCCATCCAGGCGGATGGACAATCAGAGATTGCAACCCCCCCCCACACACACACACTCAAGGACCACAGTCCCTCAGAATGAGCAGAAGTCCCCAGAACCTCTCCCTGCACCACTGGGCTAGGACCCCAGAGAGAAGAAGAGGGCACCCCCCCCAAAGTAAGAAGACAGATGGGACCAGCCTGGCCCTCTGCCTCAAGATTCCCAGAGAACAGAGCATTTCATTCCAGAACTGAACATGCACACCCCCGGCCCTCTCTCTGAGTCCCCCGACTAGGGAGGGACCCAGAGAGACTCTGCCAGCAAGCGCTTAACAAATTGGCCCCCAGACCTCCAGGCACCGCGGGGAGCCAGGAAGGGAAGGCCCTGAGCTAGGCAAACCAATTAATTGGAGGCTGAACTGGGCACTCGAAGCAGGGGTGTTTTCTCTCTCCCGGTGACGGCGAGGTGGACCGCACTCTCCACCCGAATGGGGCCTCATGGCTATGCAAAGCTGGGGCCACCCCTTCCCGGGAAGTGAGCGCACGTGAGCGGCTACACCAGGCTAACGATATATATTGATGAGACTTCGCCGGCTGCTTTTGTGTTTTCGCATGTGTTTGTCAATGAAAGGTAACCTGAGGGTCAGGTTATTATGTGAATAACCGCTGTGGAGTTGGGGGACGGTGGGGGTGACACTCCCAAATGAGTCTTCTCTGCAGCTTTCAGGAGGTGCTAATGAATATCGGACCCTGTCATTTGCCTGGCACTCGGGCCTCAGCCTGGCTTTATGCGGCAAAGGAATAGAAAGGACAGGCCTGTCCCCATTTGGGCTCAAAGGAGCCACGTCTCCCACCCTTTCTGCACAACCAGGGGTGACCCCGCACTCCCCGGCCTCCTCCCTCCGTGCCCCACTGTGCAGAGAGAGGAGGGGAGGGCGGGCGGCAGGGCCTTCGGGCTCTTTGCGATAGGCCGTGTAGAAATCACAAACCTTCTCCACCAGCCAGGCCTTGAAGCCATCAGCCTGTCCCCCATCTCCCCTGGCCAAAAATAAAAGGCCAAAGGTTAGCCCAGGCCAGTGGCCTTCCTGAATCCCATGTAGGAGGCTGACCACATGTGGCTGACAGGTGGACAGAGGGGTGGGGAAAGCCCCAGGGTGATCTACACCTGCTGGTGGGCACA
>NW_011892018.1:0-783 GCF_000151845.1 Pteropus vampyrus
AAAGAAAGAAAATTCCAGGACAACATCTCCAGTTACCACTTTCTGGTATCTACAGGCCTGACAACAGATGACCTCTGAACTTTAAAATACTCTGATTTGGGCAACAAAGAGTCCTCCCCTCAGCCTTGAGCCCCAGCCACATTATAAATAACAGGTATATAAAGGTACACGCAGATACATAGTGCTTTTCAGCCTTCCAAAGTCCTTGCACTCATGCCTGTATTTATCATTCTGTGCTCCCTTAAGCCGATGTAAAAACATCACTGCCTACATCGCTTTGTAGCTAAGGATACTGGCCAGGCCCACGGCAGGGAAGGGCCAGCCAGGACTCACCCCTGGGCCTCCCCTTAGGCCTCAAGCTCTTCTGGAGAGCCCAGTCCTCTCAGGCTGTTCAGGCCCCGAGGGAAAATCTCGCCATGGTCCTACTAAACTTGTCTGGCCTGTTACAGAGTTCTCTGGACTTGGCTTTTCCTTTCGCCCAGTTAGTTAATGCTTGAAAGCTCCAAAACAAAGGAAAGCAGGATCCTGGGCCTGGTTGTGGCCCGTGGGGGTCACCCAGGCACTGACATTCTGCTGACTCCATAGGTAAGCCGCATTCAGCCACAGCCTATTCCCCCTTTGGAGAGGTGTCCCCCTAGGGAACCCAGTGACACTTCACCTAAGTATCCTCTGGGCAGGTGCCTCTCCTGGGCTCCCAGGACCCTCTCAGCCAGGAACCAAGAACAGTTTTTCCAGGACAGCAGCACAGCCCTGAAAAGGATGGGACAATTCCGTTTCCCCCAG
>NW_011892018.1:2042-3139 GCF_000151845.1 Pteropus vampyrus
GTGGGTTGTAGAGCTGGTTTCCGGGCTGTAGGTGGCATCAGCTGCCTCTTCAGGCTGGAAAGGAGCATCCTTTGTTGAGTGCTTTCTTTATTCACTCTAAAGAGGCCACAATTCAGAATGTGCACACACTGACGCTGGATCTGTAGACACTCTGCTGATCCGCGGAACATGTGCTTTTTCTCCCTGCCCCGCTGGCACGTAACACCTCCCACGCACGTAACACCTTCTCCCCCGCACGTAACACTTTCTCCCGCGCTTCCAGCGGCTTTGTATCCGGATCCTGTGAAATTTACCAGGGCCGCAGGGTGCACGTGGAAGCCCCGCCGGCACGGGCGGGGGCGGGGGCGGGAAGGAGGGATTGTGCACGTTGTCGCTTGCGCACACTTCCACGTGCATCCTCGCGAAGGACCAGTTCCCCTTGTGATCACTCCAGATGCAGATGCCGGGGCTCTTGATCTCGAATATTCGCGATCACCGCGTTTATACGCAGCGGCGTGCTGTCTTGAGTTAAACATGTCACAGGAAAACACTGCCGTGTGCGTCCACGTCTGTGTCTTTATTTTCCAGGTACACCTGGACTATATTTTCTGTGCTTAATTGTAGTTCTTGTTTCAAATTTTAGAATTAAGGACCCGGATGAATTTGTCTCAGATCACAAATAAGATCGCTTATAAAGCCAGAGGAATTCTTTTCTTAATTTATTTATTTTTAGTAAATAAGCATGTGTTTGGCAAACGTTTCTGATATGTACTTATTAAAATTTCTCATGTATACACACACGCACACACACACGCGCGCGCGCGCGCGCACACACACACACACACACACACACACACACACACACACTCCCCTCCCCCATCTCCCACCCACCCGGCCCCTGCCTGGAGCACTTGCCACTGTTACCAGTTTCTTCTTCTTACCAAAATACTCCACGAATTTACATATTCATACATATGGATATCATTGCTTTTCTCTCAAATGGCAGCACAGTATACAGCCGGCTCGCCATCTCTCTGTGGGCTTTTTTGTCTTTTTTTAATTTTAAAAAGTTAGACGTTTATACAATCCGTGAGGTGATTCCCCCCAATTACTTTAGC
>NW_011892019.1:0-1478 GCF_000151845.1 Pteropus vampyrus
GGGGAGTTTATAACCTTCCTGACCCGCGTGCCTCAGCCCTGGCCACACAGGACACGCACGTCGGAGGAAGAGCGAAAAGCCCAGGGAGGACCCGAGCCTGGGGAGCGCGAGGGCCGGGTGTCGTGTGGGGCCGGGCGGGGTGCTGGGACAGAGAAGGGACGTGGGCGGGAACTCTGGTGACTCGGAAGCAGTGGGGTCCTACGACGCACGCTGTTGGGTTCTCGGCTTCTTCATTCGACCGTAGCCGGGAGGTGCTTCTGTGGAACAGCGAGGTTGTGTGTCAGTGTCAGCTCTGGTCCCCCGTCAGCGTGTCCCCCACCTCATGCAGCCAGGTCCCAACGGGCACACACACCGGCTTTGTGACTACTGTCATTAGACCAGAGTTGGGAGAAAGAGAGAAGTGACATAAGTTAGTGCGGTTATCGAGGTCACCTCAATAGCTTAGTAGCCGTCATCGAGGTCGGCTAGCGGACCCTTCGTTTGGGGAAGCGCGGGGTGACATCAAGCACGCCACGTGTTCCGAGGCCAAACTCAGGGGCCAGAGAAGGCAGCGTCTCCTGGAGGATGCTCCTCGCGTTAAGGTGGTGGCTTGCGGCTCTAAGAATAAGGACAAGGGATGGCTCTCCTGGCCGAAGGTCCTGCTTGGGCGCCGATGGAGAAAAGACACTTAGACAGCCGCTCCGCCCCCAGAGCGGCTATCGGCAGGGCTGGATGGCACAGTGACACCCCGAGGCACTCCCAGGGCTGCACTGGTGGTCCTTGGTCTCGGATTTGTCTAAGAACCAGCGCTGGAGTGGACGAAAGGGCAGGGACCTCGCCCTCCACGCCGCCGGCGGCTCCGCTCGCATCCCCCGCCTCACCCCTCCAGTCAAGACCAACCTCGATTCGGGCCCTTTGATAAAGCGAAGTCTCCTCTGATTTCTCCATAGTTTTGTAGGTTCTCTGTGTCACACGAGCCTTTTACATTATTAATAAAAAGTTTCGAGTTCAGTTACTTTGCTCCTGAATATGAAAGCTCCTCTTTGGGGGACTTTGAAAGGGGCCGGATGCACACTCCCCACTAAGGCACTTGGAGATAAAGCGCGATCATCATCTTCCTTTGAACATCTGGGGTTTTTAAAAATCAAGACGGTCCATGGAACCCGGGACCGTGTTTGCGCTCAAAGGAAATGCTGGAGAGAGGACTCAAACGAGCTCCCCATCCGAACGCGGTCTAATTAGAAGTTTACTTTCTTCAGACCGTTGCTATGGGAACGGCGTTTGGTTCCATGTCTAAAAATCGTCAGGGCTGGTGGGGAGATACCAAGGTGGGCGAAATGATCTGGGAGGAGGCTTGGCAGACGCGGGCCTGCGAGGGGGCCGGTGGGAGGCGGAGGAAGGAGCCGCCTGGCCCGCATTTGGAGAGAGGCCCGCCCCAGGCGGCAGGGTCCCCGTGAGCCGAGGACGCCTCTCTCCTCAGCGGCTCCGGCTCGTACTAC
>NW_011892019.1:2319-3682 GCF_000151845.1 Pteropus vampyrus
AGACACACAGACACAGACGTGCACACACAGAGATACACACAGAGACACACAGACACACACAGATGTGCACACACAGAGACACACAGACACACACAGACGTGCACACATAGAGACACACAGATACCCACAGACGTGCACACACAGAGATACACACAGAGACACACAGACGCACACAGACGTGCACACACAGAGACACACAGACACACACAAACACGCATGCGCAGACAGGTGCATACACACTCCTTGTTGACATGAACCCAACATTCTAAAGTCACAAAATGTGGTAGCTTTCAGCACTGGCCACAGTGTTGTAGTGACTGTCTTATGTAACCCTCAGGAAACAGGGGGGAGCAGCAGGGCGGCCCAGAGGTGTCCTGGCCACCAGGTGTGTGCGCCTGTGGTGATTCTTCTGGCCATACAGGTAGGATTGTACCCGTTGTTGGCACAACGAAAAATTAAAAGTTTCGGTGAAAGTGAAGCCCCACCACTGGGACCTTGTGGGACGCTGAGCTCCCGGCCTCCGCAGGTACCAGCAGTCGGGGTGACGGCGCATGGCAGAAAGGGAGAGACGCACATCTGCCTCTTTCATCCGTTTGCCTCGGGCATCTGGACGCCCAGCGGGCCGGTTCCTTCAGCTGACCTGTTCCATCTCGGGCATGTCGTGGGGCCTTCCGCGTGTCCTGATGGCCTTTTTGCGGGGGGCGGGGGGGTCGCCAGAGTAGATGTTGGGAAGTTGACTTTGTCAGAAACGGATGGGGGCCTCTTCCCGGCCTTTTGATCTCACCCCGAAGGAAGTGGCAATCAAGTGGCAATGGTCTGCAGACTCTGAGGCTGGGCCGTGAAGGACAAAGGGAGGAGGACAGGACGCGGCGCTCAGACGGGACTCGAGGCCAGCGCGGCTTTGAAGGCGGCGACTCCGGAAGGCCAGCCGCCTTCCTCCAGGGCGCCCTCTTCGGTCCTTTCTGCTTGGAGGTGTGCGAACCCCAGGCTTCCGACCGGGATGCCCTTCCTGGAAGGAAGGAAGCGGGGTGCGCTCAGCCCCGAAGGTGCAGGAGGCAGGGCAGCAACAGCAGCCGTGCAGAGTCCCGAGGGGCGGGGGTAGGGGGGGGCGGAGGCCCCCACTCTTCCCACGCCCTCCCGGGAGCGGGGCGCAGCGAAACAGGCCCGGGGTGTGGGGCTACGGGATCCTCACGGGTCTGGGCCTTGGCCTCGTGAGTTCCTGCCTTCCAGACCTTTCCGCCATCCATGCTCCTTGCGACACTCGGTGGCACAGAAGGAGGCCGCAGTGGCCCCTGCCGCCCCCGAGCGGGGGGCACAGAATCCGCGGTTTGGGGGTGAGCAGTCAGAGCGCGGCGGCGGGGGT
>NW_011892019.1:4472-5722 GCF_000151845.1 Pteropus vampyrus
CTTGGAGGTGTGCGAACCCCAGGCTTCCGACCGGGATGCCCTTCCTGGAAGGAAGGAAGCGGGGTGCGCTCAGCCCCGAAGGTGCAGGAGGCAGGTCAGCAACAGCAGCCATGCAGAGTCCCCAGGGGCGGGCGGGACGGAGGCCCCCACTCTTCCCACGCCCTCCCGGGAGAGGGGCGCAGGGAAACGGGCCCGGGGTGTGGGGCTACGGGATCCTCACAGGTCTGGGCCTTGGCCTCGTGAGTTCCTGCCTTCCAGACCTTTCCGCCAGCCGTGCTCCTTGCGACACTGGGTGGCACAGTGGCCCCTGCCGCCCCCGAGCGGGGGGCACAGAATCCGCGGTTTGGGGGTGAGCAGTCAGAGCGCGGCGGCGGGGGTGTGGGAGAGCACTTTGCTGGTCAGCCGGCCTCAGGGCGGCGGGGTTCGTGGGCGGCGGGATTGCTGAGCCCCTGCAGCTTCGGGGAGCACAGGGCGGGACCCCGCTTGGAAGGCTCCGCCAGGTCGCTTGACACATTTTGCGGGAAACTGGTTTCAGGCTGGGCTTTCGGGGGCTGCTGGCGAGCCTGGGTCCCTCGGCATCATTCTGGGGGACACCGTCACCGCTAAGCCAGCTGCCAGCACCGGCGGCCAGAAACCCATTGACGGCGGAGCTGGATGTCGATCAGCCTGGACGATGTCACGGGCCTCCACGTCCCCTCCAAACGGCTGTCACGTCCCAGTGCCCACAGGCAGCGTGCCTGCCTTCAGTCCTGCGTCCCCCACATCTGCCTTCCGCTCGGCAGGAGGGGCGACCCTTCCGAGCCGCGTGCGCGCGCAGCAGGTGGAGCGCGGCTGGGCGCTTCTGATCCGCGCCGCGCATTTCCGTCCCCGCAGGTAATGACGCGGGTCCGGAGACCAGGCCTCTGCGTTTCCGCGTCACCTGTGTGCACCGCCCTCCGACTTCTCAGCCAGGCACAGGCCCCGTGACCCCAGACACGCTCGGGGTCACGAAGTCAGAGCACAAGCCTCGTTTGTCGGGACCCCTCTGGGGTAGATTAAAAAAAAAAAAAAGGATTGTTTCTGAGGCGAAAGTGTGGGCATTTTACGGGTTCATATGCACAGCCATACCGGTGGGAGCTACGCCCCCCTCCCAATATTTCCCCACGTATTCGCCAACCCTCGAGGGTGTCACGCGGCTTTTAAATTCTTGCCAACCTGGAGCGTGGGCGGCGGGTTCTCAGTGTCGCCCGGTTTTAACGTCTGCTTCTGGG
>NW_011892020.1:0-1908 GCF_000151845.1 Pteropus vampyrus
CCAATCGGAAAAGGTGCCGCAAATACATAATTTGCATGTTACTTGCAAAAACTGTTATATAATAACGATAGCTCCAAATTAATTTATGTATTATTTGGTGTTAAGTTTTTCTTTTTGCTTTGGCACGGAAAATACATTATTTGTTAAGTATAAATGTTCAAAAGGTAGCACGGTTTTCTAACACCGATTTGGCTTTTCCTTGCATTTTTCAATGAGGTGGTGTGTAAAAGTATCAAAAGGTCAGATCGTCTCAGACGTCTGAGACGTGCTGGTGCCACTTACTGGCTGCGTGAATTTGGGAAACACACTTAGTTCCTCTGCAGCCCGGCTCTACTCTGAGGAGCAGAGAATAATCACAGCTGCCTACCTAAGTCCAGGGGTTGCTGTTAAGACCTTGTATGTAAATCTGAAAGCACATCTTGATATCCACACTGCTACTATATGTGACCATTACAGAGAGCTGCAGTCAACTTTTAAGGGTAATTCTACAGTAATTCAGTTTGTTTGTTTAGGACATTTCTAAGGCAGATCCGAGTTTTCTATCACTGTCAGAGAAGCCCGCATTTCATTGACTCTTAGCCTCAAAGTCACCACCAGATTCAGTGCTGATCATGGCTCTTCAGGTATTGTTTTTCCCAAAGGAGCTTTTGCTTGAAATTTAATTTCAACCTACTTAAGTTTGTTCCCCAAGTGACACTGAAATTAAGGATACTAAGGGGAGAATGCCCTTGGCCTTCAAGACACACATACATGTGTGTAAGCAAATACACACATACATACACATAGACACTTAAAATATTTCAGAATAAAACATTAATAGGAATAACAAGATTTATTAGCTGATATGTCATCCTAGAATTTAAAAAAATAAGGTGTTGCAAGGTTGAGTTCCCGGGAAGTTGACCTTAGGGGCGGATTCGCTTGCAAGAGTATTTTGGGGTGTTCTTGAGATTAACACCTGCAGAGAACTGAAGGAATCAGGGATGAGCAGAGGAGAGAGTTAACCACAATGAATTAGTAGCAAAAGCCTCAGCAGCTCTGGCGTTGGCATGGCCCTTCAGAGTCATCTCCAGTTAGGGTGAGGGGCCAGGCCTTGTATACCCTCGTTATCACCTTGTCCTGGGCTGTCCCCGGAGAGGGGGATACCCCTGAGCAACATGGATTTCTTTAGCTGAGAAGAAGCCCCAGAGAGGGGCTCGGCTTATAGATATCAGCTGCAAATACTCCAAGGATCTGGAGCATTGAGATCTTCGGTCCTAGAGCGTGGTCTGTGTGAGCACCTCAGAGTCCACTCCAGTCTGTGCCTTGTGCCTTTCAGATCCATATCTATCATAGAATCAGTCCTGGGAGTAGTCGCGCTGTTCCTGCAGGGAGCTTACGAGAAGGCACCTAACAGGAAGAAGTATAGCCATCACCAGGGAAGCCAGTGTTGAAGTCTGGCATTCATCAGACCCCTCCTTCACCACCCATTCAGCAGTCCCTTCACCCTCAGACGACACCTCTGCTAGCCTCAACAGCTTACCCGGTAGAGGTACCCAAACCACCACTCCTGAGGATGACCATGCCGTTCCTAAGCTTTAGCTGCTGAACTTCTCCACTTATTATCAAAATTAGGCAAAAGAATACCAAGTAATACCTGTGTGGGTCACCTGAGCGCCAACTACATTATTAACGCCCACGTAAGAGCAGCCCTACCTTCTCTCCATAATCAGAATCACTTGCCACGTTGGTGATTCCTTTTCTTGCATGCTACTCTCACAGCACAAGACACAGTCTGACTGAGCAGCTGTCAGAGCTGGAGCTTTAATGGGATTCTTGCTGAGTTCCCCAGTGGAAGCTCTCTCCCTCTAGTGATCAACGCTCGGCAGTGTCAGAATAAGAAACACAAATTCTCGAAGCACGCCACTG
>NW_011892020.1:9883-12157 GCF_000151845.1 Pteropus vampyrus
GCTGAGTCATGTGCCCGCTGTCTCCCAAAATTGCATTCCTTCAGGAAAGCCTTGCCAAAACTTGGAAGTAAGAGGTTTCCCTTAAAAATCTGGGCGCCAAGTTGAAAAATGTTTTCTGACCCAAGAAAATATGTCAACCAATTCCTCCTTCAGTGACTTATCCCATATGTGATATGATTTAAAACTGGAAGAAGGAAGGAAGGAAGGAAGGAAGGAAGGAAGGAAGGAAGGAAGGAAGGAAGGAAGGAAGGAAGGAAGGAAGGAACTAGGAATCAGGGTTCTGAGTTCTAATTTAAATTTTCTACCACCTTACACTGTAATCTTGGGCAATGCCCTTCAATTCTCTTGTTTTCTGTTTATAAAATTTGCAAAATGGGATTAATAATTCTATCTTTATAAATTTATTGAAAAGGTGATATGAGATAAATAATATAAACTAACTGCAGTGTTCAGTTTCTTGCACAGAATAAACTCTGTGCACACAATAAATCATGTACAGCATTATTACAGATTTATTGAGATGTGACTCTGCAATGAAGTTCTCATTTACTCAACAAAACTTACTTAGAGAACACATTTGGCTGCTACATGGATCGACCAGGTGATGGGGTAGATCTTCATCCAAGAAACAGACTAACCTTCCCTTCTCTCCAACTCATACACTATTATTATTCCTGGAAGAATTGTTTAGGAAAAGCTCAAACTTCTATTTCCCAGTGGAGAGACATTGAAAGAATGATGAGAACAGGAGAAATGAGAAGTGGACATATGCGTAAGTCATTATCGATTTTGTGAATAAATATTCACATAAATGACTACTGAACAAAATCAACCCAATCAAATGGAACATATGTATTTCCAGGTGTGTTTGCGTTGAGTTCCAAGGAATCAGTCAAGCCATCAAGCTTCTGTTTCAAGGAGATGATAATAATGAGAGATAAATTTTTAAAAAATGTTCTTTTCTAATTAGGTACCATATTTACATTAATTCATTTGATCTGTACAACAATTCTTTGAGTTAACAATAGTAGTATTACACATTTCACAGGAGAGTTTATGGTCCAGGAAGGTTATGTGATTGACCCATTTCTTACATCTCATATGTAGTGGATCCAAAATTTAGATTGGGCATTCCGGCCCAGAGCAGCTGCCTTAACCAGTAAGAGATACTGCCTATAACTTTTAAGATAATTAGAGATAAGAGAACAGAAGAGAAAAAAATAGCACAACTCTGAGTGAGCTTACCTATGTAGCAATTTTCATTAAGTTCCTTTCTAAGTGAATATTATAGTGAATTATAAAGTATTTCACGAAAATAAAGTTTGACTGCTGTAGTAAACTTTATGATTATTTCATTAAAATAGATTATGTTAAAGACAAGGAAGAGTCAGTCTTCAAACTCAGTCTCCCAGCCATTCTGGAATCCCTTCAAAGGAATTAACATGCCTCAAAAGAAAATGCAGGATTCACTTGTATGCAAATAGCAGTAAGAATAAGAACAATGACAATAATAATCAACTCTGGCCTCAGAGAAGTCACAGTGTTCCTATTCCATTTACAAAGTCTCCAGCATATGACTGAGTATCAAGGATACGAGAAAGAGACTGGTTTGTTAGGTCACCTTGTACTCGGCAAGGATGGAATTGCTCTCTGCAGAATATTCTTGGAAAGTGCAAGTGTAGAAGAAAAGTTAACAGAATCATCTGCTAAGAAAATGTATCTAGAGCCAGAGATTGGATCAGGGCCACCGTTATACAGACTGAGTTTGAATCTATTAAAATGGCAATGTCTCTCCATAGAAGGACAGAGACTATGGTGTCAGGCCTCGTCCATCCCTTGGAGAACACACCGAACATGTACTGCAGCTGTTTTCATGAAAAGGGTGCAAAGTGTTGTACAGAATTGTGTTTTCACCAAAAATCACAAACGACACAACAGATTCGATAGTCATGAAATTAAGCCTGTACTGATCTTCCTCCCGCCCCCCCCAGATTGTGGGAATATGTTTGCCCATCATTTTATTTATTTTCAAGAGTTTTCCAACAATGTACCCTTAATTGGGGATATAATAAATTGTTGAATTGAACTGAATGGAGAGAGAAATTCCTGTGGCTTGGAATCATTGTCCCTCTGCTTCAGCATTTCCTAATATCTTCAGGCCAAATTTGGTAGTGAATTTCTAAAATAAACCAGTTTCCAGAAGGTTCTATCCAACAAGGTTCAAGCATTTCCTACGCATGCATAGAACATAAATCCTTAGGTTCAGCCTATCCC
>NW_011892020.1:13219-13814 GCF_000151845.1 Pteropus vampyrus
ATCCTTGACACACACTAATAAATAACTCCTTTCCCAACCCTGACTCAAAATAGGTCAAGGCTTCCCAAGACTATCACAACTCAAGCACGCATGCATGCACGCATACACACTGCCCCAGCTTCTTCTCCTACTGTACCTGAGAGGGATGGGCTAGAATTCCCTTTCATCTTTATTCTACTCATTTTTTAATTAACACCATGTTCTGTTCTGTGTGTTCAGATTGCTTCCAAATCACCCAGAAATTTCTTTTTTTATTGGCTAACTTTATGCACGTAAGTCTTCCCCAACTGATTAAAGCAGTAGGAACAGCATTCACTTGTCCAACAACCTTGTGTTCATCTTTGAATCCCATTGAAATGTTTAGCATAATACCTGGAAAATACTGGATTCAGAATAGATATTTATTGAATTGATTTAATCCTAGACTCATTAGGACTGGAAGGAAATTTAGGGATCATTTAATCCAATCTCCTACTCATTAACAATGTGTTTTAGAGCACTGTCACCCATTATGAAAGCCAGTGGCTATATGTAGCTACTGAGCACTTAAAATGTGGTTAATGGAATTAAAAAAATAAAATTTTAATTTTATTAA
>NW_011892021.1:0-1654 GCF_000151845.1 Pteropus vampyrus
GTCAACCCTGTTACACGCTGGCAGGTCCCCCTTCGGAAGTGACGGACTTACGCCTGGGACAGAGGTGGCCACTGGCGGGTAGCGCTCGGCTGTCAAACCCTGGCCGCCTTGGCTGAAAAAGTCGGGTCCTGCCCAGTTCCTAAGGCTGTCTCTTACAATGCGCTGACATGCGGGTAAAACCCTCGCAGTTACTCAAGGCTCAGTCTACAGCCGCTTCCCAGGTGATGACACTTAGTCTCATGGCTCCCTGGCCCAGCCTGGGACAACCACCGGGAGCCGTCTGCGCTTCCAAGCTCCCCGCGGGGCAGGCCGAGCCTTTGTTAGGGCTGCACCACAGCCTCAACTGCCCCTCTCCTTTGTCCTTCCTCCCGGGCACAGCTGTGGACCTACGAGCACTCCGTCCCGAGCTCACGCTTGCTAATCCTTGTCTCGGTCTGGCCTCCGGAGAACTTAAACTGCAAATGAGCTCCACGTTTCTGGCTTTCACTGCCAAACTGCCACTTAACGACTTGGAGAAGGAGCAGTTGTCTGCTGTGGGTAATAGATACCGGGAGATTGGTTTGGGTTAGATTAAGTTTGAAATGTCTATTAGACATCTGAGTGGAGGAGAAGTCTGATCTGGAGATAACATTCGGGAGTCGCGAGTGTACAGACAGTGTTTAAAACCATGAGGCGGAACTGGATCACTCAAGGAGTGTGGACGGGAAGTCTAAAGTCTGAAGCCGAGAAACGACGACGTTTAGTGGCAGAGAAATGGAGGGGCGGAGAAAACTGAGCAGGCCCAGCAGGCAGGTGGGGGGGGAAGCAGAGGCCAAAAGAAAGGGAGAAAAAATAGTTCGAACGCTTCTGACGGGTCAAGTAAATGTGAGCTGAGAAGTGACTGCTGGATTTAGCAAACGGTCAAAAACTGACGGAGTGAGAGTCTAGGGAGAGCGAGCTGGGGGGAAAACGGGAGGAAAGGGATGGGAAAGGCAACTCTTTTCGGCAGATGTGAACAGAGAGACAGGATCCGCGAACTCAACGTTTAGGGAAAAAAATACCTCTGTGACTGAATGCATACGTGTTTCTAAAACACGAGCTCGTAATTCTGTAAGAGAAAATAAATAAGTATATGCCTGCATAAAACAAAAGCTGAAAGTATATACACCAAAATGTTGTTTTGGGGTGGTGGGGTTATGACTTTCTTTTTTCTTTATGTTTATTTTTACTTTCTAAATTTTTGACATTGAACACAGACTACTCATATAATTTTTTTAAGAAAGGACTAAATGAAAGAAACCAAAGAAATGATCACAGTTAAAAAAAAAAAAAAAAATGACTCCCAGGAAGCCAGAACTGGTCATTTAATGTAAGTTGTTCTCTCTGAACAGCCTGTTACATATTTCCACTTGGTAATAATTTTCTGGCTTATAATAATAATTCATTCATTTGACAAACATTTTAGCGCCTACTTTGAGCCAGGAACTTTCCAAATGAGACATGTCAAGTTCTGTCCTTCATCACACAGATGCTAATCTATCAATGTACCAATACTGTGAGGAATACGATGAACGATTCCAAGTTTTGAGCAATTTACAATCTAGTAAGAAAACAAACAAAAAAACCTCTTCCTCCAAGGGTGAGAGGTGGAAGAGAATCAAATGGTTTAAGTACA
>NW_011892021.1:4119-4520 GCF_000151845.1 Pteropus vampyrus
CTGTCTGATCTGTGAGTCTCCATGGAACAGGGAAAAATGTCTCATTTTCTTGCTCTCTCATCCTTTACGATGTTAAAGAATGTAGTTCTGCAAAACTTGGAGGTCTCCTATTTACGGGATAAATGTATCTGCTGAAGATCACCACGACAGGAGAGAAACGATTTCCGAAATTCTCTCCATGTACTACGCAGAAACATGTGGAGAGGTCCACAGAGCGTCCCTTTAAAGAACTATGCCACCGTGTCCACGCCTATCACTCTATTTCAAGCCACGTCATCTGCGACATGGACTGTCTCAGTACCTTGTAACTGCTTTCACAGCTTCTACGCTGGTTCATTCCAGTCTATATTCTATGCGGCAGGCAGAGTGACAATCTGAAATAAAGGTCACACTGCCCCCAT
>NW_011892021.1:4570-4968 GCF_000151845.1 Pteropus vampyrus
AGGCTCAAATTTCAAGAATAAATAAACTCTTGGGTAAGCTCCACCAGAGCAGAGACCATGTCTGTTTTGTTCACCAGTCACACCCGGCTCCTGGCACAGGGACTAGTGTAGAGTGGACAATCACCAAGTGAATGAATGAATATTAATTAAACAAAGAAAATAAATTACCTCCAAGTTGATGTAGTACTACTAAAGGAATGTGATAATAATAAATAATTAGAATCAAAACCAGGGACAAGGTTAGATATAAAAATGTGACCAGGAAAATTAAAAGAAACTAAATCAATAAAAGAGACAAATTCCCTGATAATATAAATAAAACTTCTAGAAACATTGAAAATTCAAGACATTTTCTCAATTACTATCACATATGTCACATAAACGAAAGTAAAAATGAG
>NW_011892022.1:0-418 GCF_000151845.1 Pteropus vampyrus
AGGTGACCACAGACAAGGTGACCCAAAAGTGACTGGTGGAGGACCCGACCGAGGACTTCTCAAAAGAAACACCGGCTGACTGAGGCCTACCAGCACTTCTCAAACTCTGGGCTCGGGACCCCTGCGCTCTCGTGGCTGTTACTGAAAACACTGAAGAGCTCTATGCGTTAGTATTTACCCGATTCGGATTTAAAAATGGGAGCCCAGAAACAACATAAAAGCACATGTCCGTCAGCTACTGGAGCAAAGGTATCATCGCATTACGTCATCTTTGAAAAAATCTACCACCCATGAGAACCAGAGTGAAAAAAAAGCAAATAATATCACAGCGCTATCATGGAAACACTGTGGACCTCGCAGAGCCTCTGAAAGGGACCCACCAAGGGGTTCCCAGGCAGTTTGCTGTGTGTTTGTGTGT
>NW_011892022.1:1045-1347 GCF_000151845.1 Pteropus vampyrus
GTGTGTCTGTCTGTGTCTGTCTGTGTCTGTGTATGTGTCTGTGTGTCTGTGTGGGTGTGTGTGTCTGTGTGTGTCTGTCTGTCTGTGTGTGTCTATGTGTGTGTGTATGTGTCTGTGTGTGTGTGTTTGTCTGTGTGTCTGTCTGTGTCTGTCTGTGTCTGTGTGTATGTGTCTATGTGTCTGTGTCTGTGTGTCTGTGTCTGTGTGTCTGTGTCTGTGTGTGTGTGTCTGTGTGTGTCTGTGTGTGTCTGTGTGTGTCTGTGGGTGTGTCTGTCTGTGTCTGTCTGTGTCTGTGTATGTGT
>NW_011892022.1:2384-4294 GCF_000151845.1 Pteropus vampyrus
GGCCTTCTTTATCTCTTATTACAGCTTTTGCGCTAAAGACCATTTTATCTGATTTCAGCAGAGCTGCCCCTGCCTCTTTCGGTTTCCACTTGCGTGGCATCTCTCTTTCCGTCCCTTCACTTTGAGCCTGTGTGTGTCCTTGAGACTAATGTGAACCTCCTGCGGGCTAGAGTGGGATCTTGCTTTTTATCCGCTGAGTCACGCTATACCTTTTGATTCAAGAACTTAATCCATTTATGTGTAGAGTAATTATTTACATAAGGACTTGCTACAGCCATCTTTTGTTTTTTGGCTACTTTATAGTACCCACGCTCCTTTCCTTCCCTCTTGCTGACTTCCTCTGTGAGCTGATCATTTCTGCAGTGGTATGCTTCGATTCCCTTCTCCCTTTAACGGATCAGCTGTAGGTTTTTGCTTTGTCGTTACCATGACGATTACATAAAACGTTAATGCTTATTTTATGCCGATGTTTGACTGCGGACAAAAACCACACTCTCGATCCCCTCTTTTACATTTCTGACGTCACGATGCCCCTCTTTTTACATCCATTAACAAATTACTGTGACCGTGCTTATTTTTAAAACTTTTGTCCTTTAGCCTTTGCCACGTCGCGGTATCGGAGTGTTCTGAATCTGACAATATACTCACCGTTACCACTGCCCTGTCTGTTTTCATGTCACTTATTAGCATTCTTTCGCTTCGGCCTGAAGTCCCCCGTTGGGCACTTCCTGGAGGACAGGTCTAGTGAGGACAAACTCCCTCGGCTTTTGTTCTGGGAGTGTTCGCCTCTCCATTTCTGAAGGACGGCTTTGCTGGACAGAGTATTCCTGAGTGGCAGCTTTCTTCTGTCCACAGTGAATCGTCCCACCCTTTTCTGGCCTGTAAAGTTTCTGCTGAGACGTCTGCCAACGGCGGTGCGCATCCTTCCCTTGTCAGCATCTCTCTTGACACCCTGCGTAGGGCTCTCAGGTGTAGTAGGCCTCTTACTCTCCCTTCACTAAAGCATCTATAACGTGCGAAGTACCATGAACAGTGATGAAGATACAAAGGTAAACATGGCCTGGCCTGTGCCTTTAATTCAGCCACGATCTAGGTGAAGAGACTGAAATAAAACAGAAAGGTACAAATTCAAGTCCCATAGGAAAACAATAACTAATCTGACCTAAGATTTAACTGGATGGAAGGTCAAAGTGATGAATTAAAAATAGCCAAGTAATTGGCTTTAGGAGAAAACGAGCTTGAGATGACAGCATTCATACTGAGATGTCCGGTGGGGAGAGAGAGAAACAAAGACTAGAAATCAAAATGCAAATCGCAGACCCAGGAATCAGCTATTTAGACGTGACAGCCGAAGCTGTCACGTCTAAATAGCTGATTCAATAGGGGAAATTTACTAAATGAACACAGTATTAAGTACCGATACAGTAATATGCTCACATTCAGGAAAGCTAAGAATCAAAACAAGACAAGCTCGGAAGCACGGAGCTTGATGGGGATGAGCTCAAAAAGGAGGAGGGCCACCCTCAGGTGTCACAGAGACTGGCATACTGCATATTTGCTAGACACAGTTAGCTGCCCACCCAGAATCCATTCCTCCTCATTCCGTCTTTACAGAACGCTGGTTCTGACCAGGTTTATTTACTTTTCGTAACACAACTATGTGCCTCAAAAGAAGAGGACCTCTCCCTAGTTCCCGGGTGCGCCAGAACGGTCCAAAAGTGATTTTACTTCCCTTGCCTATGACTGGTTCAGGAACAAGCCGTGAACCAATTCTGGACAATGAGTCATGTGGCAGACCGCTGAGCAGCTTCCTGGGGGTTTGCTGGGTCATCAGAGAGACTCTCCCTCAGGAAGTTCACGGCCACGGCTGCCGATGGTAACTACTATGCCTCCCTGGAAGGGACCTGCCT
>NW_011892023.1:0-484 GCF_000151845.1 Pteropus vampyrus
CAGCACTATGGCGCTGCGTCACCAGCTCCCAAGGGTATCTGACTAGCCAAGGAGTAGGATTTGGATATGGAGCAGGGAAATTAAAAAAAAAAAAAGTCCATCATAATATCCTGGGAGACTAGCATGGATCCCGGAGCTCTCGGAGCCAGAAGAGCAGTACACGCCCATATTCCTCTACGAGGCTTTTTGTAACAAGATATCGTGTGCCCAGTTTTGACCCTCAGCAGTGGGTGGCCTGTCACCACCCGATGAGGAAGAGGACATTTACACCGAAGTGACCATGTTAAGAGGCAGAATGTGGAATGTGAATTGAGTAGGGAAAGGTCTTATATACTCTCTTGTGGATATAAGATCCTAACCTCTTATAACAATCAGGCCAAGTTTCTCACGAGGCAAGATGGCTAATATTATCGCACTGGGATGAACTAATGACAGCAGAAAGCAGCTAGTAAAGTTCAGGGCAACCCCATTTGGGCAAATTTAC
>NW_011892023.1:1319-1694 GCF_000151845.1 Pteropus vampyrus
CCTGGGAGACTAGCATGGATCCCGGAGCTCTCGGAGCCAGAAGAGCAGTACACGCCAATATTCCTCTACGAGGCTTTTTGTAACAAGATATCGTGTGCCCAGTTTTGACCCTCAGCAGTGGGCGGCCTGTCACCACCCGATGAGGAAGATGACATTTACACCGAAGTGACCATGTTAAGAGGCAGAATGTGGAATGTGAATTGAGTAGGGAAAGGTCTTATATACTCTCTCGTGGATATAAGATCCTAACCTCTTATAACAATCAGGCCAAGTTTCTCATGAGGCAAGATGGCTAATATTATCGCACTGGGATGAACTAATGACAGCAGAAAGCAGCTAGTAAAGTTCAGGGCAACCCCATTTGGGCAAATTTAC
>NW_011892023.1:3422-4869 GCF_000151845.1 Pteropus vampyrus
GACTGACAGGACCTATTAACAGATTAGACATGGCACATGAGAGTAAGGGAGAAATCACAGATGGACTTACAGTCTGCTGCTTGGGCAACTGGTTGGGTGCTGATCCTGCTTCAGGAAATGAGGGAGAACAGCACGGGGTGGCGGGGAGGATTTGAGAAAGAACATCAAGTGCTCTTTTCACACCTATCCATGTGTGAGGACGCCTATTAGACATCGCCATGGAGATATCAAGGAGACAGTGGAAGAAATGAGTCAGGAGCGCAGTCTGGGCTAAAGATCTATATTTGGAAGTCATGAGCTACTGGACAAGGTGAGCTCACTGAGGCCAAGGTAGATGTAGAAAAGGGCCCAGCGAAGGCCCTGCAGCACCTGATGGAGGAAAGCAGGCAGAGGAGGCTGGGAGAAGCGCCAAGTGAGGAAGAGAATGCAAAGTCCTGGGGAATGAGAGAGTCAAGAAGGCACTGCTTCAAAATGCTGCCGAGAGACGAAGTGAAGATAAAGAAGCATCTGCTGGATTTGGCAACGTGGGGATCTGACGTGGGTAACTTCAGTGGATGAGAGGCGAGGGTTCAGATGAGGGCTACTACAAGAGTGGCCCACTAACTGTTACTTGTCTGAGAGGGAAGCTCGTGCCACTATGCAAACCAACATCCTACTTCCTCCATTGAGAAAGTTTTGCCATGAGAAAATTATGTCAGCTGAACTAAATTATGCATAATACACAGCTGATTTACATTCTAGAGCAAATTCCTTAATCCTGTGACAACTTGTGATAAATGGTTCACACGCCAACACTTGGACTAGCACTCGGATAGACAACTGGTCTGAAGTTCTCCTGGAAGAGCATGTGGGGGGCCAAGAGAGAAACCAGAGGATGTGTGAGGGGTCCAACTGCATGCGAGAAAACCCTAACGTTGAAAACAAGAGGGAATATCTGTAGGAGCAAGGCGAGGGCACAAAGGGACAGCTTCGCCTCTGAGAGAAGCAAAGACACGACTCTGAATCCAGTGGGAGACAAAGTGGAAAAGATGGGTACAGGAGGAGGCAGGTCCATACTGTGTGGTGCGAATAAGAAGCTTCTATTTTCTCGATGAAACAGGAAAGGGCTTCTGCTTCAAGTCTGGGCAGTTGGGAAGCAGGCCTGAGTAAAGAGAAGGCATGAAATAACCATCTTGGAGGGTAGAAAAGCAAACATATCAGGGAAACACCAGCACTTATGGCTGACACTCTTAAATGCTTAATATCCAGGCCTCACCTCCCCACAGGAGGGCTGAGGACCACCCTACCACATGGTCTGGCCTCACCCAGTGGACCAGGTGGCCTGCCAGGCCAAGGCTGGCTCATCTAGACTCTGCTTTGCCTTAAAAAAATAAGCTGGACTAATCAGCCTCTATTTCAGAAATCTAAATTAAGAAACATGAAGGGACACCAAAGTTGGACAATCACG
>NW_011892024.1:0-1793 GCF_000151845.1 Pteropus vampyrus
CCTGGAGGGGTCTGCGGGGTGCGGGTGGGGTGCGGCGGCCGAGTGGGCGAGCCCACTGAGGGGGCGGGCATCCCGCCACCCCTCTGCTGTTTGCGCGAGCTCAGCCTGGAATCGGGGCCTTCCGACGTGACTCTGCCCAAGCCCTCCGCTATGGCTCCTGGTGCCCAGCGACCCGCCTGCCGCCAGGAAGGCGCTGGCCCCCATCTGTCCCCAACCCGCCTTCCGCCCTCCTCTCTGGTGGCCCCTCTCTGCCTGGCTCCTCACTCAGGCTGCTCCTTGGGACTTACCAGGCCCCAAACACCCACGCGCTGTGACCCCCTTTGCACTGGCTGTACCCTCTTCCCGACACCTCCCCACTCATGTTGGTGACGTCCTGTGATCTTCCGAGTCCTGCCTGTGGCACTTGCTCTAACCTCATCCCCACGGTCTTGCCATAACACTTGGCACAGCGAGCCTCGCCTTCCAAGTGTGATCGGGGCTGGGTGTCAGGAAGATCACCATGTTGGTGGCCTGGAGCTTGGCTGGGCGAAGGCTGGTGGCTGGGGGACCTTTCGGAGTCGGGCGCAACCACTCCAAAGAGAGAGGCAGCGGGTGGGGGTGGGGAGAGGCCCTGGAGGCTGGGACTCCAGACCCGGAGCCGCGTGCGATGCCAGCGCCTCTCCCAGGCGGGCTCCAGGGGACTCTCCTCGAAGACCTTTCGGAGACCCTTTCAACCCTCCCGCGGGTCCTGTCCCAGCTATGGCGCGCTGCGGTTGCTTAGAAGGCAGAAGCTCTAAAAATAGAAGCCTTATTATTGCCGATTAAATTCCTTTCCACCTACAGGGTTTTCTGAGCGTGACGGGGGAGGCTGAGTCTGTGCGGGGCGTTTGCGTGCAGAGCCGGCTGAGGGGTGACGGGCGAGGCCGGGCGGGTAAGGAGGGATTCGGTGGAAAAGCAGCACTAACCACTGACCACACGGACGGGTAGGGGACCGCCCCAGGGGCCGTTGCTCCGAGGGAGGGAGGTGCGCGTGGGATGTTCCTGAGAGGCCACCACCCCAGCCGTAGGAGGACAGGGGCCACGGGATGCGGCGACTTTGCTCCTGTCTCTGCCTCAGAGCGACGCGTGCACGCTCCCCGTGACTCCGACGGGTGGGCCGCCTCTGCCCCCGTCGGCTCTCTGCCCCCCGATGCATCTCATGCCCCCGGAAGTCCACCCGCGAGGCCAAGAAGGGGACCCCTGGGCTCAAGGATCTAAAAAGTCACGTGAAGAGATGAGTCTGAAGAGGAGAAATGGAAGATACTGCGTTTGTACATTTCTGTTCTTTGAAAAAGGCGAACCCCCAAATCGAATCCGCGTCAGGTCTCCCAACCTGGATTCACCCCTGTAGCTCTGCCCGAGGACAACCGAGGATGATTCTTCTGCCCCTTTCTGACGACACGAAAAAGTCCGAGTCAGTTCCCTGTGTTGCCAGGGGCCCGTCTGCTCCGGGTGGCTCAGTGCATCGCCCCGGGCCCCTCTCTCCCCTGTCCCCTGAGCAGGGACCTCATCAGGCCTTCGCAGTCGGCCTTGCGACCTGGCTCGTCTGGGGACTGGCTTGGGCTGCCGACCTCTTAAATGGACTGTTTCCGAACCGCCGTTTGTTCGTAGGTGAACACGTGGCCGAAGAGCAGATTTTCACACAGTTCGGCGTAAATGCCGAGTTTCCTCCTCCGCGAAATGCAAGCAGCAGATCCCTTGTTTGCTGCTGGAGCTTCAGGTTTGCAGATGCACGGAGCGGTGGACGTTGGACTGTATACGCTTAAAGATGGTTA
>NW_011892024.1:3307-4176 GCF_000151845.1 Pteropus vampyrus
CCCAACCACGTTCGGTTCCGTGCGGCCTGACTTGAACCCACGTTTACACAAATAAACTCTTAAAAAATTTAACATCTGTAGTTGAAACTCCTCCATTCCGAGGTGGATGCTCCCAGACTCAATGCCACGTGTTTTCGTACATCCTGCCCAGGCTCAGAATCGTGGCGCGTTTTCGTTTCCGCATATTTGGACTGGGACTTTTTTATACAGTTCTTCGCTAATTTTTTTTTTTTTCCCGGTATTCCTAACTACGTTTATTTCTTCTCATTCTTTTACCTTAATTCGTAAGGTTCTTTTACCTTACGAATTAGATCGTCCAGCTTCTAATTCCAACGGTTCGTTAACAGGACATTTCCTTAACTCTGCTTGTCAAAGACCTCTGCGCCCCGTTTCTAATGGGCTGGGTTCCTTTCGGTTTCCAGGCCCCCTGGAGAGCAGCCGCTCTAGGATTTCGCTTCATTTCGCTTCTGGTAACTTCCATGCCCCTGACTTCCACTATTCTGAGTCCCATTTTCTCCTCTCTCTCGGATTTCTGTTTCGCTCGGCTGGAGCATGCTTTCAAATGATCCTTACAGAAGGGCGTGTTGAAGGTCGAATTTCTGAGTCTTTGCATGTCTCCGAATCTTCTCTCCCCTACCCCCTGAGCGGTCTGGCTCGCGTTGTCCGTTTAAGAAGATTTTTTCCTCTCTGCTTGGACCTCCAGCACGCAGTTTTAATGGTGACAATCTGATACGCGTTGCTTTACAGGTAACCGGTTTTGTTTTTTCCTAAACTTTTAGGTTTTTTTTTTTGTATTTGGTGTTTTTAAACGTTAGGCCATATTTAGGTGGTGGATCTAGCTTATATTTTTGTAAGCTCTTATTTTAGTC
>NW_011892024.1:6261-7240 GCF_000151845.1 Pteropus vampyrus
GCTCCCTAATCCGTCGGAAGACACGGAGCCTTCGCAAAGAGGACCGTTCTGCTGCCCGTGGCGGGTAGAGCTGGCTCAGCGCTCAGCCTCCAGGGCCTCTGGTCACAGGTCCAGATGACGGCAGAGCGTTGACAGTCGTGACCTGCGTAAGGTCCTTGTCAGCCTGGCCTCTCGGGGGTTAACCTGCTGAGGGCTCCTCGTGGGGAAGAGTAGAAAGATCCAGCGGGCCAGCGGGCGAACCCCAGGTCCTGGCCTGAGAGCTGAACGGCCGCTCAGGGTGAGACCAGCCATCGATCTTTCTGTCGCCGAGTCCCCACCAGGGACTGCTCCCGTGCCACCGGTTCGCACATTTTCTCGTCGTTTCGCAAACCTGACATTCACAGCCTTCATTCCCAGTCATAGGTGGGACCACGAATGTTCACGGAGGATGAGTCTGTTTCCTAAGGTCATATGTTGTAAGTAGCAGAGGCGGATTCGAACCCAGGTCTTCTGGGTTCACAGGACACGCACTGCGTAAAGGCGTATGGGAAACCGGCGGACAGAAGACGAACGGGATGGGCTTCCATGGTCCAGGACTCTTGATGCTGTGTCTTTTCAGGGACTTTGGAGGGACAGGAAAAGCAGATGGTAATTAAAGGATCAGACTGGGAGGGAGTCGGGGTGGGGGAGGGGTGGCGGGGGAGGGGTGGCTGATGAGGTTGATTCATTAATGGGATGAGACAGTCTAATGTGATTCAGGTGCGTGGGCCCCAAGGGCCTGTCCCAAGGGGATGCTCGAAAAACTCTGGTGCTTGGCTCTCACCATATGGCGTTTTCAGGGTGGTGAGGATTCCAGGCTCTTTTGTTTGTTTTCCTTCTCGCCCTATAAAATGCGGGGAGGAAAGGGCCGTGATTTGTGACAAACCTATAGCAAAAACAAACAATTCAAAAGACTAAAGAATACTTGTTGTTTAAAATACTTGAATTATTTTTCTCATCG
>NW_011892025.1:0-2146 GCF_000151845.1 Pteropus vampyrus
TGTGCCAAGCACTGGCTAGTCTAGGGATACAGGTCTAGGGATACAGACAAGATTCCTGTCGTTATGGAGCTCACAGTCTGGTTGGGAGACAAACCATAAGCAATGAATCAACTCTTTATCTCAGCCTCAAAGGCCTTTTATGATCTGGCCCCTGGCCTTGTCTTATCTCCTACCACCCTTCCTTAGACCACCAAGCCCCAGCCCCTTGGCTTTCTTTTATCTCTTCAACACACCAAACACATTCCTACCCCCGGGCCTTTGCATATGCCATTTTCATTGCCTGGAGCACCCTTTTCCTGAGTTTTCAGGTGACTCTTTTCCTTTTCAACTCTCAGATCTCATCAAAAACATCACCTCTTCAAAAAACCTTCCCTGACTACCCCCATCTAAATTTCCATTCCCTTCTCTGTCACTTTCTAGGCTTTGCTTTATTTTCTTCTCAGCATTTATTACCATCTTGGATAACTATTTGTTTCAGGGGTTCGGTGTCTTTCTTCTCCATGTAAATGTGAGCTCCTTGAAAGTTAAGCCCTTGTCTAGATAAAAGAAGCAAACAAAAAGTTAATAAGTGATTGTGACTTGTGATGCAGTGAGCAGCTTGATGAGAATAACGCTGACAGGTGTGGCCTCTTTAGCAGGGGAGGTCACAGAAAGCCTCCCCAAAGGGCGATGTTTAAACCGAAGCCTGCAGGACAAGGGGGAGCCAGCCTGGGAAGCTTTAGGGAGTTGGGGAGAATGTTTCCCCCAACAGGCAGAGGAGCTCCACACGTGATAGAAAATCCTGACAGGCAAACAGTTAGCATTTTTCCAGGAACTAAAAAGATACCTCTACGGACAGTCAGGCTTAGGTTTGAATTTTGGCTCTGCTGCCTCCCAGCTACAAGACCCTTGGGCAAGTCACCTCCCTCACCTTCCTCCTCCATAAAATGATTAAAAAGCCTTCCTTGAACCGTGTTATAAAAATTACATAAGGTAATATGTACAGAGAGTTTTACATAGTTGGAGCTTAATAGATATTTTACCTCCCTTGTCTTCATGAGTTTGCAAGGATGTACTCCAGGCTGCTAGGACTGGCCTCATGTAAGAGAGGACCCTCTCCATCCCCATGCCCTATGCCCATTACCTTTATCCTGCTCACAGATCTGAATCCCCGCCCGCCCTGTTTCTCTCATTTGCACATCCTACCTGACCCCCTCTAGCCCCCCGCCCCAAGTCTTTGTCTATAATCCCCTCACCCAACAGCTGCCCAGAGATGGCAGTAGCAGCTTGTCTCACTGAGCTGGAACCAGACCCCAGATCATCGAAATCCAAGACCGGTGTTCTGTTCATTATACCAGGCTAAGGTTTAGAGCTGAGTGGTTGTGACTGATCAATGTCAAAGATGCCCCACCCTTCGGTTCAAGACCCAGGAAGCAGCAGCGCTGATCTGTTCACTGGATCTGAGACGTCGCCAGCAGGATGACAGTGACTACCTCTAGGAGCTAGATGTGCTGCTTAGTTTCTTACAAGCACCATCTGATTTTGCCATCTCAGGAACCCCTGGAGTATTATATTCCCATTTTATAGATGAGCACATTAAAACTCAGAGGTGAAGTGACTTGCCCGAGATCCCATAACTACAAAGACACAAAGTTTATAACCGAGGTTATTAAAAATCTTTAATAACCGGCACAGCATGGCTACTGGCCAATCAGAATAGACATCAGCCATGAACACCCCGAATGGCATACAAATGCCTACCAGGTGAACATCGGCATCTGAGAGCTTAACTTCAATTCATTATGCTGTAGGTGCCCCCTGGGAAAGTCACTGTACTTGGGGTAAAAATGAGGCAGCTCCCTACTGGGTCAGATAGCTTGGGAACAGACCAGAGACCTGGCCCCAGTACCAGGGTGCAGAGAAGAAGGTTGCCTCCATAAGGCCAGTTAGCATATCACTGAGCGGTGGGCAAATCCAGCAGTGTGGCCCAGAGTCTGGGTGCGGTCAAGGGGAGGGACACATTGGCATGGTGAATCCAAGTAGATGACTGTCCACAGAGGTGTCTCTTCAGTTCCTTGAAAAATGCAACTGTTTGCCTGTGTCGGAATTTTTGTATGAACATAGATTTTTCTTTCTCTGGGATAAAGGCCCACAAGTGCAATCGTGC
>NW_011892025.1:2891-3306 GCF_000151845.1 Pteropus vampyrus
GTCTCTCTTTTAGCTCTTTTTCTTTTTGGTATTGACTTCATTGTTGAATAGCTTCATTCTCTGTAGGGGCAAACACGGTCACCATCAGCTCCACGGCTGCCTCCCCCTCAGCTTAGCGATGACAGTGAGAAAAGAGAGCACCTATTCTCAGAGTCCCCATCAGAGTTGCAGGATTGACCACCACTGGGCCACGTGTGTGACATGCCAGTCCTGGTCCAACCACTGTGTATCCAGGAGAACGGAATGCACGGATTAGCCAGGACTGGGACACCTATCCACCTCTAGATCTGGGAGATGGGGTGAGGAATTCCCCTCCATCCAAACAAAGACCAACAATGAGAGTGAGATGATTTCCCAAAGGAAAAAATGAATGCTATTCTCAGGAGGTAAAATGGTATCCGGGCAAACCAAACAA
>NW_011892025.1:8816-10144 GCF_000151845.1 Pteropus vampyrus
AGGGCCAGGAGTCTCCTGCCTGGTTGGATGCTCAGGATCCTTTCCAAGGGAAAATAGAACATATTAAGTGAGCCCCAGCCCCAGCCTAAGCGTCAATCAGTGGAGATTCAGGTAGACAGATGGCACAGGAGTTCTTACATAGCAATTATCCTGGAGAACTGGAATTTGAGGTTGGGAGCCTATCGTTTGAAGAATTCATCTATCTATCCATCCGTCCGTCCGTCCGTCCATCCATCCATCTATTCCTTCCTTCCTTCCTTCCTTCCTTCCTTCCTTCCTTCCTTCCTTCCTTCCTTCCTTCCTTCCTTCATTTCTTCCTTCCTTCTTTCCTTCCTTTTATTCTTCCTCCCTTCCTCCTTTTTTTTTCTTGCTTTCATTCATCTTTTTATGTATTGGGCAAACAGAAAAAATACGGTATCCCAGTATCTGGTATACTAACCTGGGACCTTTTCATCATCGAGGTCCTGAATTCTGAGCATGGCCAGATGTAATGTAACTCACAGGTGGATCTTTGAAGCTATAGACTACCTTGTAACTCTCAGAACAGTGACAAGATAGGTCAGAAAGTCTAGGCCGAGACTGAGCTGGCAGCTATGGTTTTAAGAAGACCCAGTTTCCATGGATTGGCTCATGCAGAAGCGGAATACCAGGCACACACACATACACATGTACACATACTCCCCCATGCTTCAAATATCAGTCTAGTTGACCTTCCTGATATAGACAAGTCCTGACTGCCAATATATGGATTATCTACCTAATGATCCCAACACCTAGCAAACTGCCCCCACCATCACTCAATCCGGGCAAAGTAATTTCTGTGTTAGCCAAAGAAGAACATAATTAGGAAGGCAAATTTACAGAATTCAAATTACATAATGCTTTCCAAAGTCAAATAGAATTTATTATGAATTAGCACAGATAGTAAAGGAATGGAATCTGCCGGACCTGCTCATTCATGCATTCAACTACTCGCTCAGCGAATGTTTATGCGTGGGGGTTAGGGGATAAGGTACCAGGGCAGTGGAGAGAGATGGGGCTACAGCCCCTTGGAGTTTTAAGGCTGCTACCCTATCAGCTTTCTACCTTATTCTGAGCAGCAAGTGAACAAAGGGAGAAGATTATAAAAATAAGATCTCAAGATGCCAGAGCATGTAGTAGAATGAGAAGCCCAGATTCAGTCAGGTGTCAGGGGGGTTGAGCCCTTCTTGTCCCTATGGGAGACCCATCCTTCTGGCCAGCATGCCAGGTTGGATGGAGACACTGCCTCCTCTTTTATCTAATCTGCCGCCATGTTTCTGGCTTCGGGAAGAGGGCTCAGCAATCCT
>NW_011892026.1:0-310 GCF_000151845.1 Pteropus vampyrus
GCTCAGGTTCCCGACCCAGCGGACCTTGCTCTCGCCATCCTCTCACCTCCCAGCCGACAACTGGGTCGGTCGTTTGTGGGGAGGGAGACCCAGGCTCTGTCTAGCCAGCTTCTGGGTAGGGGGCAGGTTCGTACAGGGGTCCGGTGCCTCAGCCCATTGGTGCCTCCTCGTTTCACAGAAACTTGGTGAGGTTAGGGAAGGGCCAGACGTGACACCCCCCCTGAGCCGCCCACCTCGAGTCAGCTCACTGCTGGACCGCTGTTTCTGTGACGTGCGGCTCGGGGTTCCTGGGCAGTGCAGCCGGTCTCAG
>NW_011892026.1:2701-4323 GCF_000151845.1 Pteropus vampyrus
GTGTGCGTGTGCGTGTGTGTGTGTGTGTGTGTGTGTGTGTGTGGAAGAGTGGGCTCCGTGTGCCTCGGGGCTGGGCTCAGACGTCGCTTCCCCACAGGGCCCGCCGAGGAAGTGGAACCGCGGGTCTCCCCAGATGCCGTGCTGGGTGCTGGGATGCTGGGTGCCGTGGGGGATGGGCAGGTAGGCGTGAACGTGTCCATCAGTGTGTAGGCCTGGGGGGGGCGCGTTCAGGACGGCCTGGGCGTGGGGCAGGGTGGGTAGCCGGCTCCTGTGCCCTCAGGATGGCTTACGGCAGCAGCTGCAGGCCTCGGCGCTCCCTGACAGTGTCCCCGACCTGCAGAACATGGCCCTTCTGCTGGACAAGCTGGCCAAGGAGAACCAGGACATCCGGCTGCTGCAGGCCCAGCTGCAGGTGGGCGGGAGGGGCCGGGCCGGGCCGGGCCGGGCCGGGCCGGGCCGGGCGTCTGTCCTGGTGCCCTCCCCCAGAAGAAGCTCCCTGTGTTTAGCCGCACGCCTTGACCCTGGCCCTTTCCCACTGCACTCAGGTCATTGTCCTAGGTCCCCTCCCACTCCTCATGCTAGGGTTTAGGACGGGGCCGGCGTAGCTGTGTCATGGGCGTGCCGCCTGTGACTGGCGTGGTCTGCAGGGAGCACTGTGTGGGGAAGGATCGAAGGACCAGCCAGGGCGCCAGTGAACGAAGCTGTGTTGGTTAATAACGTCTGCTCCGGGCTGGAGGAGGGAAGCAGGGTGACGAGTGCCACGTACTGGCTGTCCTTAGGTGAATCGAAGTGTGGGCTTCTATAAGGACGAAGCAGCTGAGGCCTGTGATGGAATTTGGGGCCCCCCGAGTCTGGTGCAGGCTGCAGATGGGGAGGAGGATGAGAACCACATCCTCCAAATGTCCCAGGCCGTAAAAGGGCCTTGGGCCACCTGCTCCCCATCCTGGAACGGGACTGGGGTAGAAGGCAGCGGGCCCCTCCTGAGAGGACCCTCCTGTGTGCCCTCCACCCCGTGTCCATTCCAGGCCCAGAAGGAAGAGCTTCAGAGCCTGATGCGCCAGCCCACAGGGCTGGAGGAGGAGAATGCCCAGCTCCGTGGGGCCGTGCAGCGTGGCCAGGCCTCCCAGCGGGCCCTGGAGGCCGAGCTGCAGCAGCTGCGGGCCCGGCTCCAGGGGCTGGAGGCCGACTGCGTCCGGGGCACAGACGGGGTGTGCCTCAGCTGGGGCAGAGGCCCGCAGGGTGGCAGGGTCACCAAGGAGGAAGGCCCCAGGGGGCAGGAGCCGGGACCTGGCTTCCCGCAGCAGAAGGGAGGGCTAGAGGCAGAGGTCCAGGCACTGAGGCACGAGTTGGAGAGGCAGCAGCGGCTGCTGGGGTCTGTGCAAGACCTGGAGCGGGGCATGGGGGACGCAGGCCGCGGGGACCCAGCCCACACGGGCCTGGCCCAGAAGCTGCAGGGCCCGGAGGGCTGGGGCCAGCACCCTGGGCTCTCTGCCAATGCGTCGGAGGCCTGGCGTCACGGGCTCCCCTTCCAGAGCTCCAGAGAGCGCGGCGGAAAGGAGAAGTGGGGGGCTGGGCGGGGGGCCCGGAAGGCTGAGCACTGGAAGCAGGAAAAGGAGGAATCT
>NW_011892026.1:6003-6419 GCF_000151845.1 Pteropus vampyrus
CTGTCTATGCAAATGTATGCAAATGTATGCAATTAATCAGGGCCATGACCCTTGGCGGTCTGATGGTGTCACTGCAGTATAAAAGGGGCCCTGGTTTTTTGGGGGTGAGGGGTGGCATTCCGATTCTGAAGCCCAGCTTTCCGTGTGTGTGTGCGCGCGTGTGTGCGCGTGTGTGCGCGTGTGTGTGTGTGTGTGTGTGTGTGTGTGTGTGTCCGTCCCCAGGCTGGGCCATTTCTGGGTACCCCCTGCTGTGCCCCCTGAGATTTGAGAGATGCTGGCCTGAGGCCCAGCTCAGGGTTGCCCCTGGGGCTGCATTAGATCCGCAGGCAGCTGTCCCCAGGGGGCGAAGTCCCCTTTCACCCTGGCTTCCCACGTGGCCTCACCTCCCGTTTGAGCTGCACACGCGGATCCCAATA
>NW_011892027.1:4395-4710 GCF_000151845.1 Pteropus vampyrus
ATAATTCTAATGCTCAGATGAGTTTTTAATCCTCATTCTACAAAAAATGAAACTAGGTTTCATTGGCTTGTCCAAGAAAGTGGTGGAGGCAGGATTTGAACCCAGGCCACCCAATTCCCAGTCCAATGGAAATCACAAGCTGAGACCGAGGAGATGCCAACCAATAATAGGAAAAGCAGGAACCACACCACTCCAATATTCCATCTCACCAAGACCGAGCCCACGGTGAAGTACACAAATCTCTCTTTTCCAAAGAAATACAACCAATCTTTCATTATTCTGGGATAATGGTCAGTTTGTGGGTCATCCAAGCCC
>NW_011892027.1:4760-7187 GCF_000151845.1 Pteropus vampyrus
ATAATTCTAATGCTCAGATGAGTTTTTAATCCTCATTCTACAAAAAATGAAACTAGGTTTCATTGGCTTGTCCAAGAAAGTGGTGGAGGCAGGATCTGAACCCAGGCCACCCAATTCCCAGTCCAATGGAAATCACAAGCTGAGACCGAGGAGATGCCAACCAATAATAGGAAAAGCAGGAACCGCACCACTGCAATATTCCATCTCACCAAGACCGAGACCACGGTGAAGTACACAAATCTCTCTTTTCCAAAGAAATACAACCAATCTTTCATTATTCTGGGATAATGGTCAGTTTGTGGGTCATCCAAGCCCTTTTCCCAGCCTCCCAGTTACTGCACTGCTGGTAATGCATGAACAGGGAGGGGAAGGGAGAGAAGTCAAATGAGCCTATTTCACTCCATGGCTATTATTCAAAACAATCAGTCTATGGCCAAGCCCTGAACATGCCCAATGTCATCTGATCTCAGAAGCTAAGCAGGGTCGGGCCTGGTTAGTAATTGGATGGGAGACCAGCTAGGAATACCAGATGCTGTAAGCGTTTAAAAAAAAAATTTAAAAAAATTAAAATCCAGTAGCAGAGGGGTCGAAACACACAGTGAGGCTAATATGACCCCTGGATTCTGTGATCAGTGATAATCCAGCCTCTTTTATAATAGATAGTGGAGGCTTGGTAGGTGGTAACCCAATGAAATGTTTGAGACAAGGAAGAGATCTGAAGACTTTTGAGCTCTCGCAACTCTGCCTAACCAAGGAACAATTAAAAACCACCAAAAATGCTTCTATCATTCTCTAAATCTCCTTAAAATCCATGGAATTCAATATTTTAAAAAGTCATTGCTACAAGTATTTATTTATAAAAATCTGAACAAAATTCAGCACATTTCGCTGTTTAAATTTTAAATAGGAACAAATTAATAAGTTGCTTTTTGTGTTTTAATATAATTTAAAATGTAAAAAAGGAAAATAAAGTTTATGGTCACAGAAGGGCACAGACTTCATACCACTACTCACAACAAGGTTGAGATTTTTCAAAGCAGCCATCTAAAATACAGTAAAAGATCGCACATCTCACAATGCAGTATACCATAGTAAAATCAATGAACACACTGAGTAATTTTTAAGTAAATACCCCTGCATATTTTCTCACTGCCCTTCCTTTGACATGCTGTACTTTACAAAAATTCATGTCCAAGTTCAAAGAGAAAAAATAAAAAAGAAAGACAGACAGCATTTTTTAAACAGACCAGCCTTGGAAATATGTACAGAATTTATGCCTGTTTCAAGTGCTCCTTCTCCTTTGCCAGAGGGTGTAATTAAAGGCCCATAGACAACTTCCAAACTGAGGCCAAAGAGAATTTCGGTCAAAGTCAATGGGAGTTCAGCACCCTGACCATGCACAGGAATAGCATGCCCAAAAAAGAAATAAATAACCATCTCGGCAGGGACCACAGGGAAGCAAGGCAAGAGAGCATCTCACATTAGAACCTACATTTCATAAAACTAAAAATTCACTCGGTAGCCTAGAATAGAGAAGATAATAATCATATGATGTGACACAGCCAGGAGAAGGCAGGGAGCCTAAACTTGAGGCTGATCCTTGAGAGATCAGCCAACAGTCCGGTTCAATAAAGCTGGCAGAGCTGGGTCTCGCTTGGGCCTTCGAGTTTACCTTTTCCTTCTCTACTGTCAGAGACATTACATACACCCTGAGTGTATTTCAGTTTTTTAGTTACCTGTGAAGCAAGAACCCACTCATAGCAGCTTAAAGGTGGGTGGCAGCCCAATGCTCCCCCATCATTTAATGCAGCAAGCGCATGCCCTAAAGCAGGGCAAGCCTGCGGTGGAAAACCACGGTTCCCCCAGACCCTCTCGGTTCCCATCTGTTTTTCAAAGTGAGCCTTGAGTCTTCCTACTGCATAAAGATGCATATTTTTTCCTACAACAGATGCCTAAGAATGAGCCACGTACCTTATCTGACATCTACCTGAAGAAAGTGCCTGATGTGCGATGACGTAAAACACCTGTTTTCAGCAGATGGAATTATCAAAAGATGCCGCTATGATATCTCCCACTTACAGATGTTCTTCGAAAGTGCCCCTAGCTCTGTCCCAATGAGAGAAGGGTCTACGTCCCTTCCCCTTCAATCTAGGTAGGTGTGTTACTGCTTTAAACAATGGAATTCGACAGAAGAGACACTATGGGACTTCCAAGGCTAGGAAATAAAAGGCCATGTGGCGTTTCCCTTGCCTCTTACAACTCTAGCTTTCAGACCTCTGAGCCGTCGTGTAATAAGTCTCATGACTCTGAGACTGCCATTTTGTGAAGAAGCTCATGCCACATCAGGAAGCTACATGTAGGTGCTCAGATCAATAGGCAACAGCAACTACCAGAGGCATCACTGAAGACACCTGCAAACGATTCCAC
>NW_011892028.1:0-667 GCF_000151845.1 Pteropus vampyrus
TCTCACGGGATTTCTGTGGACATAGTTAACTAGGAGAAAGTCATCGTAAGAAGCTGGGATTTACTCTCAAGGGAAGTGAGAAGCCAGCGGAACGAACGCTACTTCCAACGGCCCCCGAAGCCACCGTCTCCTCAGCAGGTGCGGTGGTCGTGAGGGCAGTTGGCACACACTCGATCTGTCCTCCTGGGGGCCTCCTGACATGATTGCACTTCCCCTCCACGTTAAAGTTGGCACGGCCATGGTGAGTAGAAGCAATAGCACCATGTCACTTCCGGCCGAAAGCTTTACACCAGAACCGGCTCCTTCTCGTTTTTCCTCTGCCAGGGCACCCAGTCAATTTCTCGATTCCTCCTCCGCTGCTCCCACCTCGGTCCGGGGTACCAGAGCTCTCGCCTGGGTGACCGCAGTGGCCTCCCAGCCAGTCTCCTCTTTCCACACTTCCCCCGGCGTTAGACAGAAAAACGGCCCCCAACGATGTCCACGTCCCAATCCCCAGAACTTGGGAATGTGCTACTTAACATGGCAAAACGAAACAGGACAAAAAATGCACACAGGTGCAGGTGCGATCAGGCTCAGGGTCTTGTGATGGGGAGATGATCCTGGATACCGGGGAGGGGACCCTGAATCGCCAGAGTCCTTACGAAAGGCAGGACAGTCAGAGCAGCAG
>NW_011892028.1:2835-3426 GCF_000151845.1 Pteropus vampyrus
GGAGAGGCTATCTTGAGGCTCGCTCCGCCTGGGACTCGGCCAGGATGAAAAAAGTCACAAGGCTAAAACACATCGCCCAGATGAAAATCCTAAGCACCACCGGCCCAGCCCGGCAACGGTCCCTGTCCGCTGATCTCCACGGCATGCAGCCCTCGTGGAAGGACCGGCCATGTCGGACGGCCACAGGGCCCACGACTGACCATCCTGAAACAAGAGGTCCAGGGGGACAGGCAAGGACCTGTCATCGTGGGGGGAGGTGCCGAGGCTCGTCTTCTGGAAGGGACCTTGGGGCAGTGGAAAAGCCCTGGTTCTAGCGCCCACTGACCTGTGTCCTCACCCCAGCTCTGCCACCACGAGGCCTTGGGCGGCTTGCTCCCCCTCGCTGAGCCCCGGTTTCTCTGACTGTGAAGTGGGGCTGACAAAGCCAATGCCATGGGGGGGACGAAAGGGGATAAGCCGGGCTCCCTACCCGGTCAGTGCCCTTCTCCACTCCCCGGGGGTCTCCATCTCAAGCAGGAGACGGGGCCTCAGGCGGCTTCTGTCTGAGGTCCCAAAGCCCTGAGCGCTGCATGCCCGCCGGGTGACCTTGGC
>NW_011892028.1:6556-6926 GCF_000151845.1 Pteropus vampyrus
AAATTTTGCTTTCATGACACAAGTTAAGTGGTTAAAAAGAAAGGCTTAGAAAATTTTGTTTTGCCACTTCAAAAAATTGGCAATGGTCAAAATTATATTTTATAAATCTCTCTCTCTCCATTTCTTTTTACAATTATAACTCAGGAACTTCTTGGGATTTGGAATACAGCCTCACTGCTTCATATAGAGTATTTCAAAATAACAATGAAGCACTAAATGGTAGGACCCTCACACACGGCTAGGATGGGTTGCCTGCAGGTGGCACGGAGCGTCACATAGCGGGAGCGTCTGGGTGAAGCTGGACACTCAGGCCAGTAGCCTCTCCCTGCGGCCGTGCCTGGCTTCTGAGTACCCGAAACACAGGTCCTCC
>NW_011892029.1:0-417 GCF_000151845.1 Pteropus vampyrus
TACTGAAACTATTTCAAAAGAAAAACATCCTATCAATAAACAAAGATTTCTTAGTTGAAATGATACTTGCTGGTGAGATTTTGAAAATATGTGTGCATATACATATATATGTATATGTATATGTGTGTGTATATATATATACATGTGTGTATACACACACATATATATATGTACATATATACACATGTATATATATATATATATGTAAAGGAACAAAATACAAAAACCCAGGCATCACCTCTAAGATCAGAATATTGTTTCAATTTTGTTTAATCCCAAAATAGTCCATGGAAGACACTATTAAGGAAGAGAAAGTTGCTTGCAATGTAACAGACTCGTAAATAATAAACTAATGACTAACGTATTCAAGTAACCAATTCACTAAAATCTTAAGTAAAAATTATGTGCAAATCATCT
>NW_011892029.1:4712-6613 GCF_000151845.1 Pteropus vampyrus
AAATTTGTCACAAATGTCTTATTAATAGGTGCATAATGATCTATCAAATAAGTGTATAATGATTATTTAATATTTCCGCTGTCATTAGCCAAAAAAGAAAAACTGTTCTACAAACAGGAACTATCTCAAGACTGTTAGGATATCAAATGCACACCATATTTCCTAAAAGTAATTTCAAAATAGCAACCAATCTGTAAGAGATGTTCTAGAAAAAAAAGGACCGTTGATTTGATTCATATCTTGCCTGCAAAAACTTTACCACAGGCTCCAAAGGACTGATGCTTCTTCAAAGCCTCTATAATAATTTTATTTCCAGATTCAGAGTAGGTTGATATATGCACCTACAGCCGATCAAATTCCAATCTTAATACCAAATAGAAGTATATCCTGGCCTACCCAACCCTTCCTATACTCTACATAATGTGCAGCCACAAAGTAGAGTGAAGCTTTAATTGAATGAGAGTCTTCCTTTCCATAGCCAACAGATATATAAGAATTCTATTATCCTGATTAATATGTCACACCATTAAAAACTGGAATTTTCATAGAAAGCAGCATAATCTGTTAGCAAAAACTACCACAGAGAGAAATGGCAAATCCTATACCAGAAACACTGCCAATGTATGAAAACACTTAGTAGAAACTCATCCATTGAATCAATTTTTTCCCCGCTAAAGATATTTTTAAAGCTAGGTAGAATTCCTTGAGGATAAAAAGCTGTTTCCAAAATTACGTTCTTTATTAAACATAAAGAAGATCACCTACTAATATCTACGCTTTACATTTTTCTCAAATTAAAGTCATTTGCTCCATGTTCCATACATAGTACACAACCGAGATGCTTGAGCTGACCTCAAATTCCTGTTTTGGAAAATACTAACCCTAATTGCAAGTTCAACAAATGGAAGAGGAATGCTTTTTAGACGAGCAGCAATAAAAAGCAGGGGCTCTTCTGCATGCAATTTGATTGCTTATATATCTAAAATCTAAAGAACACAAAATTTATTGCAATGCACTTACCTCCAACTCTTACAAAATGTTCAGTTTTGCATTGTTTACTATTCAGTTACAATCTTACATTCAATCAAAGCACCAGTGGCACTCTCCAAAGATATTAGAGAGAGATGGTCTAAAAGTCCTTACTATTCACGTGAGTTCTGTAAAGGAGCAGCATCAACAACTGGGAACATGTTAATAAATGCAGACCTTAGAATTCACTTCAGACACACTGATTAAGAATCGTTTACAAAGATTCTCTATGTGATTCATCTGTATACTAAAGCTTGGAAGCACTCCACTAGACAGGTGGTTCTCTTCCTGTCTTCCAGGTGGTTGCACATTAGAATCATCTGGAGAGCATTAGATAAAAATATGCCTGATTCTCACTCCTTAGACAACTTACATAATTTTGGGAAGGAAATAAGCATGCAGTTTTTAAAAAGAGGGAGTATAAAGTAAGAAAATGCAGATTGAATACTGTGTTTTTATATACATTCCACTTATTATGTTTTTATGTACATTTTACGTCTATGAATTTCATTCTCCTCAGAGAATTATAGTGATGATAAGTAATATGTGTGAACATATTTGTAAACCAATGATATTGTTAATGATTGGCATAGTAAAAAATCAAATAAATCCTTTTACCAGATTAAGCATGCTCTTTCCAAAATAATAATATTCGAAATGAAGTCTGTGAGTCCACTGAATCAGAAATAATAGATGTTTGTTAAAAATGCAAATAGTTCCCTACCTCAGAACTTGTGCATCATAATCTCAGGAATAGAATGCAGAAGCTATATTTTTAATAAGCTACCAATGTAATTATTACAAATAATCAATCCCCTGCCTTATGATCTAGAAGAGGAATTCAAAAAGCTAAACTCACAGCTGTTATCATC
>NW_011892029.1:8618-10472 GCF_000151845.1 Pteropus vampyrus
TTAATTAAAACTTTAAAAGGAGAACAAAATATAGTACAAGTACTCGATATAATAAAGGGAGATAAGAACATTTGAATTTATGTATTATTTCATTTACCAAAAGACAAATCCAAAAGCTAATTTTAAATGTATAGAAAAAATAAGAGCAAATAAAAGATTGAATAAAATATACTGAAGTGATGATTTGGGCTGGATAAGACAAAAATTGCTCTAATAAGCAATTGCTAAGAAAAATATATCAGTTATATAAATCCTTCTTAAAGAACACTGACAATTTCACTCAAAAGCAGAAGATACTCATTTAAAAATATTTTTTCAAAAACATACCCTTGAAATTGCTAGGGAATAATAATATATAATTGTATTTTTCATTTAATAATATCTCACAGCACACATTTATATGTTTATAGTTGAGCTGCCTGCTACGCTGTCATGGACTGAGGAGAGCACTTATACTCAAGGGCCACTCAGCAAAGTTTTAGTAACTCAACAGTGTTCAGGCAGGTATCTTTGCTTGTTCTGCCCAGCATAATGGTTTAGAGACTGATGGCATAAGTGAAATGTTAATATGGAAGGGATGTCTAGTTCAGGTTGTCAGAACCCAAGCAGAATGAAGAAGATGTCTATACAGGAAATGGCCCAGCTTAGGTTGCTCAGGCCCAGCTCATGTTATACACACAAGAGGCAGGGTATGGATCCCAGCACCTGGTTGGGAATCACAATGGCAAAGGAAGGCTACCTAGCAGAAGATATCAGAACACAAGCAGAATAAGGAAAATGTTGACCAGAGAAAGGAGTGGAACAGGTGGCCCAACATGAGTTATCAGAGTCTGGATGAGTGAAGGAGGCATCCACAGGCCGATGATTAAGATCTCGGGTGCTCAAATTTGAGAGGGGTGTAGAGGGAATCCCTGAATAGAACTAAATGGTGTGAGAAGGGCATACCTAGGAGGGGGAAATGGTCAATTGTGTCAGAATCAATCGGTCTGAAATAGGCATTCTTGAAGTGGGACTGCCTTGCCTAAAATGTTAGATCTAAATCAACTTAAAAAAAGTGTTAGCGTGGGAACAGTGGGTAATGTAAAGCAAAATAGGAGATCGGTTACATACAGGGGATGAAACAAGTAACAAGCAAACATTAGGTACAATAAGAGCCAGGTTTCTCACTGTCAGAGAAGGAGTTACAAATATGGAAAAGGAGAAAACTACTATAAACCCTGTGGTGTTGGATTAGAAGTAGAGATGGTGTGAACTGATGGTTTTCAATATGTATAGATATACAGAGTGATACACACATACATATAGAAAAATAGAGAGATGATGGCTAGATGTAAGTATATGTATAGAAGTTAATATGAATATAAATGTAAATGTTTGTGTATACATACACACACACACACATATATACATTATACACATATCTGTATATGTGTATAATGTATATATAAAAATACATTTGTTCAATAGATATGCCCACTGAGAAGGCCTGAGAGCAATGAGATGCTAATAGTAATGTGCATTTAGTACTGCATTTGTTCATTTGTACTATTCAAGGGGAAGTCTAAGCAACTTGATTATGATGTGCCTTGGTATGGCTTTCTTCGTTTCTTATTCTTTTGATTATTGAGCTTCTTACATGTTTCTTGTTTTCATCAAATTTAGAAAATTTCCATCCTTTATTTTTAGTTATTATTCTGCCAACACTTTTTCCTTTCTGGACTCCAGTTACATGCATATCAGACCACTTAAAGTTGTCTAACAGCAATTAATGGTATTTTCACTTTTTTCAGCCTTTTTTCTCTGTTTCATTTTGAAGAGTTACTATTGCTCTGATTATAAATTCACTAATCTTTT
>NW_011892030.1:0-325 GCF_000151845.1 Pteropus vampyrus
TGTTAATGTAATGATTTTTTATTTTATTTTTTGCTGCTCCAGGGAAATATCTTTCGTGCCGTGGGTACAGCTAGCCAATAAGACACCTTTGTGTGCATACCCCTTTGGACAGGTGACTAAAAAAGGTGTTCCCCTGATAGGACCCCCTAGGAAAAGGGCTTGGTCAAATGGGAGAGCTGCAGAAGAGACTGGATAGGAAGCCAGTTCTGAGAGAGAATTACAGAATGCTGCGCCAGGGAGAGTCATCCTGCTGTCCCCTCACTCAGAGGTGGAAGTGGGAAATTCGGGCAAGCACAGGGAGAAGGGCTGGCAGGTGACAGGCGTC
>NW_011892030.1:480-1388 GCF_000151845.1 Pteropus vampyrus
CGCCAGGGAGAGTCATCCTGCTGTCCCCTCACTCAGAGGTGGAAGTGGGAAATTCGGGCAAGCACAGGGAGAAGGGCTGGCAGGTGACAGGCGTCCAGCAAGCTTTTGCAGAGTGGATGCAGGAGCCACTGGGGCGGGGCAGCGCTCAGAGGCCTCAGCTGCGACAGTCCCCCCGCTGGCGCGCCAGCAAGGACTCTCGGGCGGGGAGCACCTCGGGTTGGGAGCGGGGGTGCTGGCAGGAACCAGGGACAGCTCTGCTTGCAGAGGCGCCCGCCTATTCCGTGTAACGGCTGGGACTGGACACTGCAGCACGCTCCCGCAGACGAGGTTACAAACGGACTCGAATGCGGATTCAGACACGTTAGGGGGCGCTTTCCCCTCGCGGGGGCGGGGAGCGGGGGGAGCGGAGACGCTTCACGAGCGGCGCTTTTTGCCCGGGAGAGGACGCCCTGGAGTTTGGGGCAGCCTGAGCGGGCGGCTGGGTTCAGTGGGCCGCTTGGAAAAGGGGGACGCGGGTGGCCACGACGTCCCCAGACTGTCCTGGACCCCAGACTCACCCGGGGAGGGCCTCCCAAGTCGGGGCAGACGCAGAGGAGGCAGGAATCTCGGCGAATGGGGGTGGGGACAGAGAGCGACCCGGCGCCCGAAGTGTCTGTACAGAAATAAGGTTTGGGGCTCCGCCGCCGCCCAGAGAAGGCGGGAGGCTCTCGTGTGAAGACGCGTTGACAGGGGAGCCAGGGGTGTAGACCCGCGGGAGTTTGAGTGAGCGCGGATTCTGTTTAAAGGGGGAGCTGGTCTTCCGGGGAAAAGGTGCATAGAAAGTGGAAAGGGTGTCGGGGTGCGGTGGAGCCGGGCGTCCAGCGCGCGGACCCGGCAGTGGCCAGCGCACGGCCCGTCCCCCGGGAGCT
>NW_011892030.1:3478-3946 GCF_000151845.1 Pteropus vampyrus
AGGGGTCCGAAGTCTTTGAAGTCTCTCAGCCTTTCCTATTACCCAAAGGATGGTCTGAAACCCCAGCTCTGCTGTTTGGGTCATTATTTCTCACACAGAGCGTGGCTTTCTCTCCTTTGCTTCTTGCTGTCTGCTCTTCTCCCTTCCATCCTGGGCTCTTTGGTGTGAGCCCCGCACAGCACCCTGGCTCACTTTTATCCAGGACACTCTAACCTAGAACGAGGTTCGAATGTGACCCCAGTGTCCACAGCCCAGCTTGCTGGGCCCGGGCTGCAGAGCAGAGGCTGGCACTGGGGCCTCCAGCTGAATCGAGCCACGGTCCCCAGGCTCCCCAAGCACTTTCAATTCATTCTGCCTGGCTTTCATCCTTAAGAATAAAACTGGCTGTTATTTTTCTGACTGGCCTCCAGATTCTCATTAGCTTTCCCTGTGAATACCAGAGCACAGAAGGAGTAACCGAGCTGAGCC
>NW_011892031.1:0-1760 GCF_000151845.1 Pteropus vampyrus
AAATGCATAGCTCTCCTATATTCTAATTATGAAGCGTCAGAAAAAGAAATGGAAAAAATAATTCCTTTTGCAATTGCAACAAAAAAATGTGTAAGAGTAAATCTAATGAAATAGGTGAAGGACCTATACAATGAAAACTACAAGACCCTATTAAAAGAACTTGAAGAAGTTACAAAGAAATGGAAAGATATTCTGTCTTCTTGGATTGGAAGAATCGACATAGTTAAAATGACCATATTACCTAAAGCATTATGCAGATTTAACACAATCCCCATCAAAATCCTATTTTTTTAAAGAATTAGAACAAAAAAAATCATCAGATTTATATAGAAGCACGAAAGACCCTGAATTGTCAAAGCCATCCTGAGAAAAAAGAACAAGTCTGGAAGCATCACTCTGCCCGACTTCAAATTATACTACAAAGTGACAGTAATCAAAACGGCATGATATTGGCAGCAAAACAGACTCATGGATCAGTGGAACAGAATCGTGAGTCCAGAAGTAAACCTATATTTATATGGACAAATAACTTTCGACAAAAAAGCTAAAAACATACAGTGGAGAAAGGAAAGTATCTTCAATAAATGGTGCTGGGAAAATTGGAAGGCCACCTGCAAAAGAATGAGACTAGACTGTTGTCTATCATCACACAACAAAATTAACTCAAAATGGATTAAGAGCCTGAATATAAGACCAAAACCAATAAAATGCATAGAAGAAAACCTAGGAACTAAACTCAGGTACCTTGGACTTAAAGAGAATTTTATGAATTTGACCTCATACGCAAGGGAAGTAAAAGCAAAAATAAATGAATGGGACTACATTAAACTAAAAAGCTTCTGCACAGCAAAAAAACAAAAAAACAAAAAAAAACAACTAACAACAACAAAAAAACGGTCAACAATGTCAAGAGAGAACCATCCGAATGGGAAAATATATTTGCAAGCAACACCTCCGATAAGGGTCTGATATCCAAATTATACAAAGAACTTATAAGACTCAATAACAACAACGAAAAAATCCAATCAAAAAATGAGCAGAGGACATGAACAGACACTTCTCCCAAGAAGACATACAAATGGCCAACAAACATGAAAAGATGCTCAACACCACTAGCTATTAGAGAAATACAAATCAAAACCACAATGAGATAACATCTCACACCTGTTAGAACAGAATCAACAGAACAAGTAATAACAAATGTTGGAGAGAATTTGGAGAAAAAAGAACCCTCATACACTGCTGATGGGACTGCAAATTGGTACAGCCACTATGGAAAACAGTATGGAGTTTCCTCAAAAAGCTAAGAATCGATCTACCATTTGATCCAGCAATCCCTCTACTGGGTATTTACACCCAAAGACTTGAAAACCCATATCCTAAAAGATATTTGCACACTAATGTTCATAGCAGCACTATTCACAGTGGCCAGGACATGGAAGCAACCGAAGTGTCCTACGGTAGATGACTGGCTAAAGAAGCTGTGGTACATATATGCAATGGAATATTACTCAGATACAAGAAGAGATGAAATACTGCCATTTCCAATAACCTGAATAGACCTCGAGATAATCATGCTAAAGCAAAATAAGCCCGACAGAAAAAGTTGAAAATCACATGATATCACTTATATGTGGGATATAAACCTAAAAGCAACAAATGAACAGAGACTCAGGGAAATGGACAGTGGACTAGTGGTTACCAGAGGGTAGAAGGTTGGGGAAGAGGGAAGAGGTAGACAGGGTAAAGGGGGTCAAATA
>NW_011892031.1:3374-3704 GCF_000151845.1 Pteropus vampyrus
ACACTTTGGTTGCTTCCATGTTCTGGCCGTAAATAATGCCACTATGAACATCAGTGCTCAAATATCTTTTTGGATATGAGTTTTTAAGTCTTGGAAGTAAATAAATACCCAATAGAAGGATTGCTGGATCAGATGGTAGATCAATTCTGAGTTTTTTGAGGAAACTATACTGTTTTCTATAGTGGCTGTACCAATTTGCAGTCCCACCAGCAGTGTATGAGGGTTCCTTTTCTCTGCATCATCTCCAACACTTGTTATTACTTGTCCTATTGATTATTGCTATTATAATAGGTGTGAGGTAGTACCTCATTGTGCTTTTGATTTGTATTT
>NW_011892031.1:3794-5001 GCF_000151845.1 Pteropus vampyrus
GCCATTTGTCTTCTTGGGAGAACTGTGTATTCATGACCTCTGCTCATTTTTTTATTGGATCATTTGCTTTTTTGTTTTTATTAAGTTGTATTAGCTCTTTGTATGTTTTGGGTATTAGGCCATTATTGGAGGCATTATTTGCAAATATATTTTACTATTTGGATGGGTGTCTCTACCTGATTGCCTGTTTGGTTTTTTTTTTCTTTGCTGTGCAGAAGCTTTTTAGTTTGATGTAGTCCCATTCATTTATTTTGGCTTTTATTCCCCTTTGAGGTTAAAATCATAAAATCCTCTTTAAGTCCAAGGTCCATGAGTTTAGTTCCTATGTTTTCTTCTCTTCACTTTATTCTTTCAGGTCTTATATTCAGGTCCTTAATCCATTTTGAGTTAATTTTGGTGAGTGGTGATAGACAACAGTTTAGTTTCATTCTTTTGCAGATGGCTTTCCAATTTTCCCAGCGCCATTTATTGAAGAGACTTTACTTTCTCCACTGTATGTTTTCAGTTCTTTTGTCGAAAATAATTTGCCCATATAAACATGGGTTTACTACTGGTCTCTCGATTCTGTTCCACTGATCCATGTGTCTGTTTTTCTGCCAATACCATGCAATTTTGATTATTGTCACTTCGTAGTATAATTTGAAGTCGGGCAGAGTGACGCCTCCAGCCTCATTCTTTTTTCTCAGGAAGGCTTTTTAACTATGTTGATTCTTCTAACCCAAGAACACGGAATATTTTTCCATTTCTTTGTATCTTCTTCAGTTTCTTTTAGTACGGTCTTATAGTTTTCATCATATAGGTCCTTCATATGTTTTGTTAAATTTATTCCTAGGAATGTGATTCTTTTTCTTGCAATTGCAAAAGGAATTATTTTTTCCACTTCTTTTTCTGACACTTCATTATTAGAGTAGAGGAACACTGCGGATTTTAAACATTAATATTGTATCCAGAAACTTTACTGGATACTGTCTAAACTACTGCCTAAAATTCAGGAGAAAACAAATTTATATCTTAGCCCAAGCATTGTGATGACTGAGAAACAGAATCATCAAAACACATGAGCACAGAGGAACTCATTGCTTAAAAGCCCAGGATATGAATAGAGTGGGAGGATAGCCAAAATTAGCTAATTCAAGCAAGAAAGTAAATCACAAGGAGGTCAGTGAAAGATGGAAAGAGCATGGCTGGGAGGAGATGGAGGTGTTAC
>NW_011892032.1:0-456 GCF_000151845.1 Pteropus vampyrus
GCCGCGACCGTTGTCGGTTTAAACGCGCCGCGCCCCGGAGCCCCGCCCCTCCGCCCACTTCCGGTAACGGCCGCGCCGGCGGCCGGGAGGGCTCAAAAGACTCAAGCTGCGCGCGAGGCGCCGGCTCGGGGCGGAACCTGCGTGGCGGAGTCCGCGTCGGGTCGCACCTGGACTCCGCAGGAAGTGGGGCGAGGGGGTCTGGGGACGAGGCCCGAGACAGCGCGGCCGCTGCCCAGCTCCCCAGATCCCGGCGCGCGTCGGGGCGGGAGCGATCGCTGTGCAGACCTCAGCTCTCTAGGTTGTCGCCCCGTGCGCTTGTTTCCCATGCTAAAGATGACAAAAAAGTGATTCCGTCCGTGTCGTCCGACGGGTGCAGAGTGGGGTGCGAATGCGGTCTGGGGTGACGGCAGCATGTGTCCACATCACATCGCTGGTGGACTTTAAACGGGGGTTTGC
>NW_011892032.1:1551-3093 GCF_000151845.1 Pteropus vampyrus
TGCGCGCGAGGCGCCGGCTCGGGGCGGAACCTGCGTGGCTGAGTCGGCGTCGGGTCGCACCTGGACTCCGCAGGAAGTGGGGCGAGGGGGTCTGCGGACGAGGACCGAGACAGCGCGGCCGCTGCCCAGCTCCCCAGATCCCGGCGCGCGTCGGGGCGGGAGCGATCGCTGTGCAGACCTCAGCTCTCTAGGTTTTCGCCCTGTGCGCTTGTTTCCCATGCTAAAGATGACAAAAAAGTGATTCCGTCCGTGTGGTCCGACGGGTGCAGAGTGGGGTGCGAATGCGGTCTGGGGTGACGGCAGCATGTGTCCACATCACATCGCTGGTGGACTTTAAACGGGGTTTGCAGTCGTTGGATGCCGTTATTCAGTCCACTTAAATCATGAATTCGATAATACTTATTATTAGCTAACCGTGAACAGCAGGCCTCAGTGGACTGATGAAAACACTCCCCCCACCCCCCATGCATCACCTGGGCTTCCCAGGTGGTCTCCCGTCCAAGTACTAACTGGGCCGACCCTGCTTAGCTTCCGAGATCAGACGAGATGCGGCTGTTTAGGGTGGCATGGCCGTAGACTTGATGAACACGCATTTTAAGGGCATCAGGCAGAACTCTGAAACTGTTTTGTGAGGTTGAGACAAAACCTATCTAAAGCAAGAGTTTTGTACCCGTTGACATTTCATACGAGAGGAAACTCACCTGTCAGCTAACACCGTTTGCCGGCATTTCAGGTAACATCTACTATGCAAAACCCTTTATTCACAAGTGTTGGAACATCCTTTGCGCACCTTATTTGTACTTAATTATGAATGCATAAACGTATAATGCTTTTAAATACTTAAATTAGTGTTTCAGTATATAAAACATTTATATTTTGTAAAAAATATATAATAAAAGTTTGGGGGTATAGATAGACTGAAAATGCACTATAAAATGGCAAATTCTGGTTAACATTTTCGCATACACAGCGTATTCACCAGGTGGCGCTGTTGTATCAATGTTAACACACTGGCAGTTTCATTTTCTGTTACACAAGTAAACAGAATGATAAACATCGAACACAAAGTTCTAGGTGGAAAAATTAGATTCTAAATTTACTGGCTCTAAAATACATGTGTACAGTTTAGGCTTAAGAAGAAAAACAGCATTGGATTCAAAGTAGCTGTCTGCTTCTGTGACCTCTTGTTTGTTTTAGACCTGTCAACCAGCTTATTTCTCAGCTGTGTTCATCTTCATCAGTGTTTTTGGGAACTGAGCTATAATTTGCAAGACTTTCAACAGTATCTTTGTTAAAAACTCAAATGGAATTTTTAGTTTGGAACCATAAAATGCATGTCCTTTATTAATTTGTGATGAGCTCTAAACAAGATCCAAGGAAGCAAAAACTCGGTGTGTTAGACTCTAACCCCTCCAGTGTCCTCTCCCCAACACTCACAGCAAGTTATTTTAACATAATTAGTAGCGAGACCTTAGGAGTTAATAGCCTAAACAGATTGGATATTGATAAATATATTTGTTCAACGTGACATTTTTATTAAAC
>NW_011892032.1:4073-4379 GCF_000151845.1 Pteropus vampyrus
TATGCGGGGATGAGTACTTTTTTATTTTGCGCCCGTTGTTTTCATGTTAGCCTTGGAGACAGAAATCAGAGTGGCTAACCATGCGAGTGGGTGGCTAAGTAGGGGACAGAAATTTGAACAAGATTCTAACCCCAGGATAAATCAGACTGGACAGGATCACAAAAGTTTGGCGTGGATTATAAATGGCCGTCGTGCTGTCAACAGAATTCATTGAATACTGTGTCAGATACTATGTTTTCAGAACCAGAAGTTAGGACAGATGACCCACCAGAGCACAATGTTTCACGTTGTGTGCTTCTCTGGGTG
>NW_011892033.1:0-818 GCF_000151845.1 Pteropus vampyrus
CGTTCTTCCAGGGGCCGCTGGACACAGGGCCTCCGACCGACGGAGGAGCCGGCACTGCGCAGGCTGGGGCTCGATGGGACCCACAGCCCCAGAGCATGGTGGGTGGGAGGCTGGGGGGCGGATAGTGAGTGACAGAGCAGCTAACCGCTGCTCTGCGGTCAGCACCTTGTGACGCAGGGACACACGAGGTGCTGGCCCATGGATCGCTGTCCTGCCCTCGGGGAAGAGGCCCCTCTGGCTGGTCAGCGCCGCCCCCGCCAACAAAAGCGCCGGAAGGCAGGTCCCCTCACGCAGGGGAGGGCTCGCTGGCCACCGGCTGAAATGCCTTTCCCATCAGGTAAGCCCTGCCCCGGGGGCCGGTCAGCAAGTCCCACAGGAAGGGTCCGGGGGAGCCGGTGGCCTTGCGGCTGTGTGCGGGGACTTTTCCTGCCAACTGGCCAGGGTCCCAGAGCCACGTGGTGCCCCTCACCCTCCGGCCAGCGGGCTGACCGTAGGTCGGGGCCTGCAGACCTCCCATCCTACACCCCACTCGCACGCGGGGCCCACGCTGCCACTCGGGGGCTGGAGGCTGAGGGTGTGTCTAATGGGACACGGGGCCAGGCCCCCCCAACCCGGTGCCCCAGCTTGGGTCAGGGCCAGAGCTGCTCCCGGCTCGCTGCCCCAGCCCTGAGGGGGTCCTGTCCCCTGGGGGTGCTCGCTGGCTCCGCCCTGGTTCCCAGAGCTGCTGTGAGCAAAGGCCCTGGAACAGTGCCACCTGCTGCCAGGGGCGGGTGTAGCGGGTCCATTCTAATCACCAGTAAGTTAGGGCCGCGCTGTGA
>NW_011892033.1:4053-5485 GCF_000151845.1 Pteropus vampyrus
ATGATGATGGTGACAGTGATGATCTTGACAATATTGGTGGTGACATTAAAGATGACGAATGAGATAATTAACTAGTTGATGGCAAAAACAACAAAGGTGATGACAGTGATGATGGTGATGACGGTGATGATGGTGATGACGGTGATGGTGGTGATGACGGTGATGGTGGTGATGACGGTGATGGTGGTGATGGTGGTGATGGTGGTGATGATGGTGATGACGGTGATGATGGTGATGGTGGTGATGGTGGTAATGGTGATGGTGGTGATGACGGTGTTGATGGTGATGATGGTGGTGACAGTGATGATGGTGATGATGGTGATGATGGTGATGGTGACGATGGTGATGACGGTGATGATGGTGATGATGGTGATGATGGTGATGATGGAGATGATGGTGATGATGGTGATGACGGTGATGATGGTGATGGTGGTGATGATGGTGGTGACAGTGATGATGGTGATGATGGTGATGATGGTGGTGATGGTGATGGTGACGATGGTGGCAAAAGGTGATGATGATGGGAGTGACCGTGGGAATAATGCCTGCTTTGCTGACCTCACGGTGTTGCCATCTGATTACGTGGGATAGAGGTTTTTTTTTTTAACAACTTGGTAGCACGCGTGAGTGCTTGATGAGATGAGAGTTGCTCACCGTCTGGAGGACCATGTGTGAGCACCAGTGCCTGTGGCAGGAGGGCGATGAATCACCTAACATTGGGGCCTGGCCACATGTGCTGGTGACAGCTTCCGCTACAGGCTGAGGGTGCCAGGCCCTGGAGGAGGCCCTAGGTGACTGCCAACCCCAGGGGAAAGAGAACAGTGTCTGCTGAGCACCTGCTGGGAGTTGGGGGCTCTGCTGAGCGAGCTTTACTCACGTCTCCTCACTTAATACTCGTGGCGACCCCTGCAGCTGGTGACATTTTGGTGACCAGAGGTGTGGTTGTCCTGCACTCCCCGTTCACACCAGCTGACAAGGGGTAGTTATTACACAGTTCCTTCCACTCTCATTTGGACGGTAAGCTATAGGTAACACTGCAATGTGGGGGTGTCTCTGTCGTACAGATGCAAATGCTGAGGATCAGAGAGGCAGAGACGTGACCCTAGGTCTGCCTGTGGCTCCTAGCTCTGTGCCCTCCGCCCCGTGCCCTCCGCCCCGTGCCCTCCGCCCCGTGCCCTCCGCCCTGTGCCCTCCACCCTGTGCCCTCTGCCCTGTGCCCTCTGCCCCGTGCCCTCTGCCCTGTGCCCTCCGCCCTGTGTCTTCTGCCCTATGTCCTCTGCCACCTGCTTGGCTACAACTAGGGCTCTGGGTGGACCTGGTGGGCAGAGGCGGTGGCTGCATTAACGAGCGGGGCACAGAGGGGCCCGGAGCAGAAGGATGTGAGGGTGGTGTGGGTGTGGGCGGCGAGGGGGCGGGGGACAGGGGACGTGGG
>NW_011892033.1:7655-7979 GCF_000151845.1 Pteropus vampyrus
CACAGACCAGTGGCCTGGACTTCGGGTGGTGCTGCTGCCTCCTTCCAGAGACCGTGTGCCACATCCCACCTGCCCCCCCGGCCCCCCATCTTGTATCTGAGGCACCTCCAGCCATGCCTCGACGCTGGAGCGTTTGTGGATGGGCTGGGTGGGGACTGGGGGAGTCCTGGGCGCGGGGCAGTGATGGAGATGGGGACCCGGAAGGGCGCCATGAGGGGGGCTCCGTGGAGCAGGCACATTGACCCCGACCTGTGACGTAGGGCAAAGCCCGCTTAGAGGAGCAGTAGGAAGTGGGGTCGCTGTGAGCAGGACAGGGGGAGCCTG
>NW_011892034.1:0-1456 GCF_000151845.1 Pteropus vampyrus
CTTCAGAACGACGGGACGCAAAAAATCCACCAAGAAAACAAGCAGGCAGGATGTGTCCCCCAGCCCCCACGGGGACGTGGGACAAAGACAGAGGGCGTTTGGCCGGTTGGAGTAAAAAAAAAAAAAAAACCAACAAGGATGATCCATGCTTCAGTCCTACAGACATCGCGTCATGGTGATAAGTGACAGGACGAACTTCACGTGTCCAGCGAGCTCTGCCTTGGGGGACGGAGAGGGTTTGGGTGGAAAAAGCAATTTACTTAACCGTGCGTATTGGCCCTGCACGAGCCGCTGAGACCTACCTGTTGCAACCGTGACTGCCACACAGAACGGACATAGAGATGGATCCTATTCTGACCCGCCCAGCACAGTGCTGTCAACAGGTGCGAAAGTGGGTTTCGCTGTCGCCATGTTGTCCACGGACGTGACTGTCAAAGGCTGAGCTGGCGGGCTCCTCCCCGCCTGCCCAGGGCGTGTGAATGCCGGGCACTCGCCACGGGGACTTTCTTCTCCGTGGGGCCACCCTGGGCATTGCGTGACATTCAGCAGCATCTCGGGTCTCTGCCCACGAGCAGCTGGTAGCAGCCTTCCCAGTCAGAATGCTGGAAACCATTTGCAGATGTTGTCACAAACCCTGGTGGTACTGGATTCGCCTTTAGCAGGGATGCACAGCTGGACACCTGGCAGGTGTGTGAGAGCGAACAGGTCAATAAGCTATTTTCCCCAGGACTGGAACTCTGAGCTTTGAATGCGGGTCTCTGCACCTGTCGCTACCTGAGGAGCGCAGGACGAGCTCGGGAGCCGTGGCCTCCTGCCACGTGGCCTCACTCAACGGTGATCTGGGGACATGAACGCCCCAGGCATCAGGGCGTTGAGAGTGACGCACTCATTTCCGCTGTGAACGCCGCGGGGAAAAACAGCGTCACCTCTGAAATGGCCACTTTCGCGCCCTGTACCTTTTCTGGGAAGGCTCCTTTCTAAGGCAGGTCCTGGGACCCTGCGCTCTGCGAGGTGTCTGCAGGAGCGTCAGGCACAGCGCGAGCGCAGATGCTGTCACCAGGCCGGCGGAGGCCGCTGCCCGTGTTTGTGGCGCGCACACGGGGGGCGGGGCCCCAGCAGGCCAAACCCCAGCGGCACCCACGGCCCACGTCGGTGAATGAGCCCCGAGAAGGGCGGCTTTAAGGTGAGAGGGGCACTTTGAGAGTGGCAGGGCCTCAAAGGGCGGCAGGGGACATTCCCGAGCTTGCTGCGCAGTGGGCGGGGGGGAGTGCGCACCCCAGCGCCCCGCGCCCCCGCAAAACGACGCCTTTCGGACTCCTTCCAACGCCAGACAGCACCGCAAACCACTTGGGCGAGCGCAATTCTTGGGGTGCGGCGCCCGGGCGGCGAGCGCCCCACCGCGTGGCTCCAGGTGCCAGACCTTGCGCCCCGCGCTGCGCCAAGCAGGGACCCCGCG
>NW_011892034.1:3113-6274 GCF_000151845.1 Pteropus vampyrus
GGGGGGGGGAGAGGGAAGGTGGAAATGTTAAGGAATAAGCTATACCCAGGACAGACGTGCGGGTGGGGGACCGGAAAGGGATTATCGGAATCGATCCATTCCACCCACCAGGTCCTTCCTCTGCCTGCTTCTGCCGTTATTTTCAAAGCTCATCAGCCGTCACTAAACATCAGAATGGTTAAAAATAAAACAGGTAGGTAAGTATAGGCTATAAATCTTCCCACAGTGCATACTGTTTTAACGAGTAAGCAGATCGCTAAGTGGCCGCTGGACTTAGGACTGTGGCTAGACATAAAATCAGGCGGCACCTCTCCACGTGCAGCCCCCAATACCCAGGTGTGGTCTCTTCGAAAAAGGTAATATTATTAAAAAGAAGGCAACCCCAGTTACAGCAAAAAAACAAAGAGAAGCTATAGAATAACAAAGTGTAAAGACAGGTGACAAAATGTAGCGTGCGAGCCCTCGGGGGCCCCTGGAAAGAAAGGTGTAGAAGGAAGAGGGGGGAGTGAGCTCCCTAAGTGTTTATTCTTGGAACAAATGGTGGCATCTGAACAAGGACTGTATAGCCGATGATTTGATTCCGTGATTGTCGCTTCTCACATATGAAAAAGAAGCAGGAGAAAGGCCTTATTCTCAGAAGGTGCTCACCGCAAGACTGTGAGACTCAGCAAAAACGTCACCGTGTCACAAGCCACAGAGCAATCGCGTCGCCACTGTTCTCCTGAGTGGAACTTCTAGTACGGTTCGGGGTGACGCCAATACGGGACGAGCGCTGTGGGATGCCCCAGCCCCGTCTCGGAGGCAGCGAGGCTGGATCCACTGAGAGGGTGACTCTGAGTTCAAGAGTGGTGGACCGGGGCGCAGGTGTGGGAGGGGACACTGCAAACAAGCGAGGTGATACGCGGGTGAAGAGTGAGATGATGGGGACGGAGGCGATGAAGCCTGGGGCCTCTCAGGAGAGTGGACAGTGAGTCGGTCAGAAGTCAGGGACGTAGGAGAGACACGAGCTTAAACTTGAGACTGGGACCCCCTAGGAAGGGGTCCAAGGACCAAACCAAACTCCACAGGCTTCAGAGCCCAAGGACCCCGTACTCAGAGTGCACAGAGAAACCTCACGGCAGACGTGACCTTGAAAAGCAAGGCAGGAAACGGTACCTTGGTGTCAACCTTTGAGCGATGAAGACACAGTGAACTAATGGTTACAGGTTCCGGTCCCCACCCAAATGCCTGGGAGCCAGGGCCACTGACGGTATAAATTCTAGTGCCGGGGCAGAAGGTGGGTGTGCCAGCCCAGCACCCGGGCACAGAGCAAATTCCACCTCCCTCTGCCTTTTGGCGGGGGCCTCTCACGCCTTCGACGGATTTGGTGAGGCCCACCACATCGGGGCGGGCAGCCTGCTTTCCTAACTGTACCCAATGAAATGCTCAGCTACCCCAGAAACACCGACTTGCCCCGAAATAACATTTAGCCAGATATCTGGGCATCGGGTTGACACCGCACAGTCCCCGGTCCCTGCCTGGCTGGGTGGGGCCGGCGGCGTCCTAGCTGAGCTGGAACCACACATTCCTGCACGCGCTTCTGTGTGTGCACTCCTCCGGGTTCGAAGCTCTCACACACATCATGGCATGTTGTTCCTACGGTACTAGTCGTCACTTAAACGGGCGACCTCTTTCCTGCCACGATCGGGTCTTTCCAGTTCACTCCAGATGGGAAAACTCACAGAGAAAGACGGGCGGTCAGAGTCAAAAGCAGAATGCGGTTCTCCCTGGCTGACTCCCTAGGCCTGCTAGGACCCCACGCGCATCACGCCATAGAGATCCAGTGAGCCCGAGACGCCTGCGTCTCTGTTGCCAGCACCGGAGCTAAGACACGGCGTCCCCGGCACGCACGGTCGCTATGGCAACAATTAGCTGCGATCCGAAGGCCATGAACATCTAGTACCGGAGAAGTTCTGTGAAAACGAGTCGAGAAAAATCATGGCGTGGACGGTGAGCCTCCGTGTAGGCTGCGTTCGCGCAGATTTCGTCCCCGACAGGGCACGCGTGTCCTGTGCAAGCTGTCGGTGCAAATGGCCAAACGTACGCCCTTGTTTTAAAAGGTGCATCTAGCACTGAAATCCTTCGGTGGCTGTGCATGAGCTTGCCGTACAGCTCAGCCATAGGGTGCGAGGTGCTCGTCAACAGAGACATGTGAATATTTGGAATCGGACGCCCTGAAACGTAGAACATTTTCTCCAGCACTGTCTGGGGTGGCGGGGATGGCGAGGGGCACATGGCCATGCTTGTCGCCATGGGAGGCTCCTGAATCTAGAAACTGTTCTGTGTAAGCCACCACCCTCTTGGGGACCTTAGGGGACCTTATGATGACAGACACCTCATCAAGAACTGTGTTAAGTGCCATTGGGACAATGACCTAAATGGTTTCTTTCATAAAACTCACTCCTGTGCAGCCAAACCACGTTACTGGTAATGATTTAAGGGAGAAATTATCACTGGAGCAGAATAGAAATGACATTCTTTAAGTGACACAATGCTTTTCATAGGCTCTAGGGAAAATTAAAAAACAAAAAAAACAAAAAAACATTCACCTACCTGGGGATTTCTTCTAAAATCATTCAATGACATCAGCCGGACTGTACAAACACGCTCAACCTCGTTTTAAAATGAGCCGGGTGCAATATTCACCCCACTCCCGAGGTGCCTTAGAAAATCTTTCGAGGCCCATTTCGAGTTAAATACATTATTTATAAAACCGAAATTGTAAGGCGGCATTCTGCAAGCTTCTTCAAGGGCCAGAGAGTAAACATTTTAGGCTGTGGACTTCATTAAACAAGAAGCAGAGATGTGCAGATTGTGTAGGTATGTCTATCACCGTTTGAAACTTAACCATGTGGAAGCATTTAACCCATTCTTTACGCACCAGCCATGAAAAAAAAAAATACATAGACAGCTGCAAAGAGGGATCTTCTGTTCGAAAGTGTGAAAAACAATCTAAATTAGCGTATGACCGGTGATTTTCATAGTAGTGATCGCATCGATCATCACAATCCCTGCAGTGTTCGTGTTGAGGCTCATGGAGTCACGTGACACATCGCTTTGCTGATCGAGCTGAGTCTCTGCATCTCCACTGTCCCCGTTGGCAGTTGAGAGGATAAAACGAG
>NW_011892034.1:7824-8938 GCF_000151845.1 Pteropus vampyrus
TTCTCCCAGCCCCCCCAACCGCCCTCCCCTCTGTCACCAAATTGTCCACTATATTTGTGAGTCTGTTTTTGATTAGTTTGTTGTTTTTATTCCTTAGATTCCGCATATAAGTGAAATCATGTGGTATTTATCTTTTTCTGTTTGACTTATGTCACTGAGCATAAGAACCTCTAGGTCCATCCATGTCATTGCAAATGGTAGGATTTCATTGTTTTTAATGGCTGAGTAATATTCCACGGTATACACGAACCCCAATTTCTTTATCCTATCGTCTGTGGATGGGCATTTAGGTTGCTGTCATATCTTGGCTATTGCAAATTGTGCTGCCGTGAATATGGATTCATATTGTTTGGTCTCTGCTTCTTGAATGCACAGACCAGACAATTCGTTGTTAACGATGGCCCAGAAAATACCTTGAGAAGAAGTGATAATGATAGGGTGCCACCGATGTGGTAATGGTGGCTCCGATGACAGTCATCATGCAATGTATAAACCTATCAAAACAGCGTACACCATGTTATATGCCAAATACATTGCAATGAAAAAAAAAAATACTCATAGAAATGATCTCGGCATGGCCATGTGTTTTCGTGAGGTCCACAGAAACGTGGACCAGGATGCCGCCATGGCCGATGGCAGAGTCACTGCTTCGGGGTACATCATTCCTTTTTTTGTGTATATACACTATCTTCCAACAAGGACAGCACATTTATCTTGAATGAAAGGGATTTCAAATATTCCGACTGCTAGAAAATCACACGGCATGAAATGTGCCATCGCGACTGTTTCTGCGTGCACAGCTCTGCGGCATGAAGCACATTCACCTGGTTGTGCGACCATCCCATCATCCCGTGCGTTTCTGCCTGCGTAAACTGACACTCTGTCCCCACTAAACAGTCGCCCCCAACTTCACCCCCCACCCGCCGCCACCTCCCGTCTGTCTCTGTGACTTCGACTCCTCTAGGGACCTCCTATGAGTGGGGTCACACGAATGTGCCCTCTCGTGACTGCCTAAGGATACCTCGTGCCCTCCACCTTAGCAGAGGGAGGATTCCAAAGCCCGTTTCACAGGAGATAGACCCGTAGAACATCATAACCCCAATGTAGCAACCTT
>NW_011892035.1:0-4591 GCF_000151845.1 Pteropus vampyrus
AGGGAAAAACTCTCCCGTTACGACTCATTTTCTCTGGTCTGTTCTGAATTTGTTCACTTCGAGGCTTCAAAACTCAGTTCTGCCTGCTGCTACATATACAGTTATTTCTTGCTTGCAGACTTAGATGGCTCCACCCCGTGCAATAAGTAAAAAAAAAAAAAAAAAGTGTTTCCGTACAGTGTCATAAATAGAACTTTTTCCAGTTCCTTCCTCAGAATTTTCTTCCCCTAAAAGCATCTCTTGTCCTTAGCCCAGAGCTCTGTGAACCCTGGAGGCTGCTGCTCATCACTCAGACGCACGCAGCCGGCACAAACATCGTGGAGCATAAGACACCGAAGAGCTTCTCCCCATTTCCGTGGTATCCAGCATCTTCTTCTTCCTTTTATCTTCTTAATGACTTTTCTGTTGTGTCCCAGAAAACTCTGAGGGGCATGGAAGATTGAGAGAGACACGGACACCGTGGATTTCGGGGGGTCTTGGACCCAGATCCCAACTAGACCTCCTACTGCTTAGTGTTACAAAGTCAGAGCAAGAGCCCTAAGGAAAATCCAATTGGTAAATAATAATAATAATAATAAAATGTATATCCTTTATATGTATTTTAACAAACGCACCATTATGCAACATGGAAAGACAGGTTGAAACACGGAAATGAGCAGGAGGAAGGGGCCTGAGCCCCAAACCTGCCCCTGGCCCTGTGCCCCCCAGTGCTGTGTTGGGAGCTCTACAGCCCCCACAGGACGTGTCGCAGCCTGCTCGGCCGTATTGCATGTGTGTCCTCACGTTACACGCGTGTTCCGTGCGCCTTCCTGACACACGTCCATGTCGCAGCCCTGCCCGCGGGGGCCGTCGGATTCCGTCCATCTGTAAGTCCTGGGTGCTCCCTCCAGCCCCCGCCGGACAGTCCCGTGAGCGCCCACAGGAAGTGCACTGTCCTTGGGGGTCCAACTCAGAGGACGGGATGCGAAGGCGCTGGTCCCGCCGGCAGAGTGCGGGGTGCCGGACACGCAGAGCGGCGTCGGAAGTGCTGGCCGGTCCTTGCAGGAGGGGCCATGGCTGCGGGGCCGTCAGAGCTGGGCCCTCTTAGGCGGAGCGTGGGTCGGAGGCCGCTGCAGTGTGCGTGGAGGGGTGAGTGATGGCCTTGCTCGCTCTGCCAGCCCTGGTCATCTCCAAGGGTCGTCGTGGAGATGGCCCGTCTCACAGCATTGTCTTGCGCTATCCTAGACCGTGACGCACGGCCGGTCACCAGAATGACAATATTGCCCGCTGCCAAAAACAATTTGCAAGTGGCCCAGCGGGCAAGGCCGGTTTCTCTTCTGCACTGCCCTTGGCGACCGTGCATCGGGGCTTGACCTCAGCGCCCGGATTGGCTTTGGACAGAGTCCCTGGCCCGTGGCCGCTGCGATGGAGCCTGTGGGAGGCCCCAAGCATCCTCCAGAATGCCAGATTCGGCATGGCGCAGAGACTCTGCCACGTGCGCTGCGGCTTCGACAGCCACGAGAACAGAGGGCGGGGCCGGGCCGGCGGCCTGGGGAAGGGACCCAGCAGGCCTGGTTCGCCACCGTCTCCCCTGGGACTCCCGCGTCCCACAGCCGCCTCTGTGTCCAGCACAAGCCCCCAGGCACGGGGCCATCATGCTGAGGCCAGCCGCGTTTCAGCCCTGGGCCCTGGAGAGCCAGAATGGAGGGCGTCCCGTGTGCGTGGGTCTGTCCTGCTCCAACAGCTCGTTCCTGCAGGAAGGCGGCTCCCCAAGGGGTTCATCGCCCAGCTCCGTGCGAGCAGGACCGGCTGCCAGGCTGCCCACCCTGTCTCGCAGCGTCCCCGCCCGGCCCGGCCCACACGGCGATTAGCGAAAGGCCTCGTTTAGCTGAGTCACCCCATCCTTAGCTTGATGGGCTGTTACCGGAAACCCTTTCCAGAAGCTGTTGGCAAAGGTTCTTCATTGACAGTGCAGGACGTTGAATGCCCTTGAAGGAGAAAGGTATAAATCATGATTGATTTTGCGGCTTAGCCTTTTTTTTGCAAAAGACAGGAGCCCAATCTTAACCCATCCTCGAAAGGAATCTCGTACTTGCTAGCGGGACGATGCCTTGGCCAGCCACAGGGCGTCAGAATAACGCAAGGAGATTCGCTGCCAGAGCTCAGAGGTGTCTGGTCTACCTGCCACACGCAGTCGAGGGATTGAGAATTCCTCAAAGCAGCACCAACACCAACAACACACACACACACACACACACACACACACACACACACATACACACACACACACACACACTGGAACCTGGACTGCAACCCACAGCTTCAGTAATTCTGTGATCAGCTCATGCTTACTTTACCCAGCCTGCGAAACTCGAGGAAAAGCATCCAGCGCACTTGAAAAGATGTTGAAAAACTCAGGAGAATGTTTGGGATTTGCACAAGCTGTAGTCATTTTTTTTTTAATTTATTTATTTGACATTGAGATCTACAAAGAGAAAGTTAGATCGAAGGCATCTAATTAGATGTAAATTTTATTTGCGTGTGTGACACTCTGTGTGTCCATGTGTATAAATGTTGTAAGTGTGTGTGTGCATATACATGCACGTCTACATAATACGTAATACACATTAATACATAGATTTACCATGTTAAGTAAGTACCACTGGGATGTATGCAAGAAAACAAAGGTTCACCATCTATGAATAAACCTTTGGCATCAAGGTTTTTAACTCCACGGTTCTGTGATGCCTCACAGTAGGGCTGAGGGCTCGAGCCCAGGGCGGTTTCGCTTTTATGGGACACCCTCGCAAAAGCAACACAGTGCAGCAGAAATGCGCCAACTCGTGTTTCGAAGCATGCTCTATTGACTTAATCCACTTTGAAAAAGCGTGCTTGGACAGGTGTCGTTTTGATGAGCGCGGTAATCAGTGCAGACATGACCTGGGCCCCTCCGAACGACCCTCTGCCATAGTCAACCTGAAGCGACTGATAACGGTGATGGCTGATTGTGAATGTTTTGTGATTTTCACTCACGGTCCTTGGTGTTTCACGCCGCCTCCCGAGTCATGAGAATCTTGTTTCGGAGGTAGTTTCTCGGACCGCTTTGTCGCACCTCCTGTTCACAGCATTACGTTCTGCCTCATTCCGCGAACGCCATTTGAAAGCATTTCACAGTAAGACAGGCGAGGGCGGTCACCTCAGCAATTTTCCCGATGGAACGCTTTCAGCCGGATTTCTAAGGATGCATTAATTCCTTCGAATCACATAAAAGCCCACAGGACACAGACATTTGTAAGAGGATGAACATGAGAGGAGATATCTCGGGCCAACTGTTTCTCGCAGGGAGACCTAGGGACCAGGAGGGGCTGATGGAATTTCAGAAGGGCCTTTTCTTAATGGACTCCGCCTACGGTGGCAGCCAGCACTGTATATTCTACTCGGCAGAAAGAAAAGAACATTCCGTAGCCCTTATTACTCTCCCTCCAAATGGGATTGCGCTTCCAAAATGGAAATGAGGCTGTGGGCTCGTGCAGCGGGGCGCACGATCAAACTAGCATTGCGTGGAACCGGGCACGGGGGAGTTTCCATAAAAATACGTGACTTTGTCTCCGTCCTCCCCGATGTGTCCCTGCAGGCTGTCGAAATTTGTGTTTCTTTTATTCGGCTGGTGCGGAGCACCGTATTATGCAGAAATATAAAAACAGTAAAGAATTGACTTGCGTAAATTGATTAGTGCATTAGATGCGTTTCTGCAGCTACTTATTGTTTTTATGCGGGAAATAGATAAAAATCCCTGGATTATTTTTACTTCCACAGAAAGAGTTTATAAAAAGATAGTATCTATCCCAAAGGAATGTATGTATATACACATATATACGTGTATGATGCACATGTACGTGCATGTTCGCTTCTCCAAGATATAGTATGCATACATACATATTCATGTAAAATGGTATCTGTTCAATTATGTAATGTGCACGCATGGGTGTCTGAAATAAAAAATCAGAGACACACCATATACAGGTGTCACAGATATACCAATAACTATGATCTTTGGTTTGAAACATGTCAACCCTCACATTTTATATCTCTAAACAAGATTTGAAGGGTTAACACCCACGTTTCATTAAGCATGACAAACAATTTCTAAAATTTGTTAAAAACTCATTTTCTTAATTGAACATGTTCAAACGTAAGGATTTGACTGTGCCTCAGTCTTTATAACAATAAAGATGCTTGGTTCTCTTTACCAGTTCGACAGAGCATGTGACAAAACCAGTTTCAAAGACTGGAGGCATGTCACCTTTCGTTCAGATATTTCGGCCACCTGGGAACTCTTATCTTAAGTGTGCACTATAAATTAGACATTAAATACCAGGCAGCACATTTACCTTTAACGCTATGAGGAAGAATCGAGGTCCTTGATTTTTGATCAGAATCATTGGTGGCATCATCACCATCATCATCACCATCATCATCACCATCATCACCATCATCACCATCACCATCATCACCATCATCACCGTCATCACCATCATCACCACCATCATCACCATCATCACCACCATCATCATCACCATCATCACCATCATCACCATCATCACCATCATCA
>NW_011892035.1:7116-8503 GCF_000151845.1 Pteropus vampyrus
ATCGATGTTAAAGGCAAATTAGAGAAAGGCCTGCTAGTTCAGTGACTTCTTAGAAAATAAAGGCTTTTTGTATGCCATTTAATGATCGATCGTATTGCATATTAACTTCCAATCAGAAGACTCCTGTGAAAAAAATGTTAGGAACTTAGCATATGAATGAACCCAGCCTGTAAGCTTAAAAGTTATAAAGTCACTGCCGGATTTTTATGTAAAGTAATGATCTCTGAAGATCATTATGTTTACCAGGCTTTTGATAACACAGCCACTGTGGGGGTTTTTTGTTTATTAATCTTAGAATTTTGTCATTAAGATATTATCAGGTTTAGACATCTCAAAGAAAATATTACTTCGGTTTCTTTATCGAAAGAAAGGAGAAGTCAGATAAAAGACATTATAGCTATAAAAATCTCAGGAGTTGGGCAGAATTAAACAATAGCCATGTATGCTAATGGCCTACGTGGCCCAAATATCACTTGAAGGTTTTTCTACTCAGAGGTTTGGGAGCAAGGAGTACTAAAAACTCTGATGAGTCCGACTAATGTAAAAGATTAAATAAAGGCTTCTCTTGAGGGAATTCTAAAACTATTAACTTTTTGTGCCAAAAATAATTTGTAAAAAAAGATTGCTAAGGGGAAAAGTCTGAGATATTGTCTATGGTTTGGGGCGGGGCGGGGGAAGAATAAATTTGACACCTCACATTTATTTCTATGAGTCGGTCCAATAGGAAGACTATTTTAGATAGTGATGTTGATATATGTGTAAACTGGAAATTGTTGCTAGGATGATGATGAATTTGTTGTCATATCATTAGAGACGTGAAGAGTTACATTCTGCAATATTGTTGGTATTCGTAACTACGACCAGCGATGGGTTACAGAAAGGCACCAGGGCTTAAGGCCTTGAAGCTGGGGTGATCCCAGAACAGGCAAAGAGGTTGCCTCTTTAAATAGTAGATATTGGACACAATATGAACGATTATTGTTCCAGATATATGTTCTCCCTATGAGAGTAAATTCATCAAATTCAACCCATAAAATATTCACAAATTCCATTTATGAGGATAATATTACATTTTATATTGAAAAACGTGTAAAAAATAACTAGAACTCCATTAAAAAAAAATAGCCGTGAGAGACAACTAGCCCTACCAGACATTTAAAAAGTAGGGTAGTATGATTATTTTTAAAATAGTGTGGTTTTATTTATAATGGGCAAACAAATAATTGGAATAGAAGGGAAATTCTATAGCTAGACTTAAATACCTACGACAGGTACGTAAAAATTATTGGGCAAAGATTTATGAGTAATAAGAAATGAGAAAGCGTGACCCTTCTCTGAGGATGCCCATTTGTATACTTTTGACTTTTTTAATACTGTTTTAAGCCTC
>NW_011892036.1:0-2375 GCF_000151845.1 Pteropus vampyrus
CCTGCTGAAATGCCAGACCACCTTCCCGGACACGTTAGCACGGATGGCCGACGTCTCCGGCAGAGTATGGATTTTCAGATCAAAAGTGATATTTGGTGCTCTCGATCAAATTAAAAAGAGAAGACTCTCCCACTGGAGACTGTGTAATCGAAGAGAGTCATAACATAAATAATCACAAAATCGATGAACTATAATTGTGGTCATTTTATGCAATCGCGGAAAATCTGCGCAACAGGCTTCCAGGGGCTCCGTCGTCTGTGTCACGGTCGGCCGAGGGTACAGTCGAGTCTCAAGTTCTAATTATCGAGCTCATGGAGGCGCTTGCGCCAAACTCTTGCTCATCGATTGTAATTCACTTTTCCTCTCGATTGATGATCTACTCCGGTCTAATACTCCAAACTAATGCACTCTAATATTGAGCATCTGTCACACTAATAGTCTCCCCCAGACAGCAGGAGCTGGCCAACGCGTCCCGTTTAGGTAGAGAACGACGACGTGAAAAATAAATGGCAATAAAGTCAGTGCACGGAGAAATGGGATGGTTTGCAGAGCGAGGGAAGAGCCGAAAAGATCCATCCAATAAACTCTGAAAGTCCCGGATTCTCTAAGGGCGCTGTTTTCCAAACGGCCCTCCCGCCCAGCTGCCCACAGAGGCACTCATTGGACCACCTGTTGCAGGTGTGGATGGGCGAGGCGGTGGGGGTCTCTGCCTGTATCACATGCTCTTTAATGCGTAACCCCCTTCCCTCCCCGCCGCCCACCCATATTGTCAGCTCTGCTCCTTACCACCCAAACTGTGTTCATTTCTGAACGGCATTGCTTCCCCCCGTGTCGGCCTGTGTGGCAGTGACTGGCTTGCTGATCGCTAGCCTCCGGTGTCTGTTTTGCAGACACCCTTTTGGTCAGTTTGGGGCCACGGGACAGTGATGGTGCTGATGGCTTGTGGTGTCTGGGCCACTCCCAAGCCTGGCCTGTAATGGTTGATGTGAGTCTCAGCTCACTCTGTCTTTCGGTCACAGACTAGACGAGACACCATCTGAGGTCACAGAACCGCACGATGGCAGGACTTTTGAATGTAGAGCCACCGCTGGAGAGATCGCCCAGAGCATGCGCTCAATGTGCCCAGCTTCTGAAGGAGAAGCAAGCCTTTGTTTTAAGCTCGTCGATTAAGTTACTGCTGGGAGCCGACTCCCATGGCGATGGGCACGGCTTGCAGCGAGGCGCCAAACCCGTGGCAGCGAGGGGTCGGAGGCGAGGCGGCGGCTGGAGGCCAGGAGCCCGGGCAGCTCCATCTGGAATGGGGAGAATAGGGAGCGATGGCGGGCACGCCCGGGTTGCCTCCGCCTGCTCGCTTGTCGGTTCATGGTTCAGGATGTGAATCCCCCATCACTGGCCCAGAATTCCAAAGAAGACTGGCCTTTCCAGCATCTCACTCCCTCGGCTAGAAAAGCCATCTTGGAGATCATTTAGAAACCAGCACCGTTTGGGAACGTGGCTTCTCATCCAGCTCTGACTCCTCAGCTGGTCTGTGAAGGGCGATGAGCCCCGGGTGGACGGTGCCTCTTCCCTCTTGGGCGATGAAGTTCAGCGTTGCAACATCCAAGCCCTTCACACTGGTGACGATAAAGACACGACCTGAGGGTTTCAAGTTTAAGGTTAAAAGGATGCTTGACTGAGAGGAAGAATATCTATGGGACTGTCTGATGCACGAAACCATCTATCGAAGTTCAGGGCAAAGACTACTGATGTCACAGCAGCATTGACGTAGGCAGCAGTTTTGGATTTTCTGTGCGGGACGTAATCAGCTGGCCAGACCCAATTGTTCTAGATCCATCCGCCTTGTGTTATTATATTGCGTTAGGTCCTATTCCTACACCCTCTTAAAATTTCCTTGATACGTTCCTTCAGGTCGATATAGAGACGCTTTACTATGATAAAATATCTCATGTAAAGAATATTTAGCTAATAACACTGGCTGTGTTTTCATTCTTGGTTTAACTGACTTTGCAAAACCTCTTGCCCCAAAAGCGATGGTTTCCGTGATTTTCTCGTTGTCGACACCTTATTGGAAAGCTTATCTTCGAATTTATTATCGCATGGAAATCTGAAAACTGAACCAGGTAGAAACAGAGCTGCCGCCATAAAGTGATGCAGAAAACCCGGGAAGGGTTGTGTGAATGCTCTGACCTGAGGTCATTTGTCACCAATAAACAGCTCAAGAGATTTGGGTGTCGGGGTCCTGAGTGGGGCTGGAAGAAGCTGGACCTTCCATCAGATTTCAATTTTAATACTTCTTGGTTTCAAATTAACGTGACTGTTTTCATCCAGAACTGGGTCTACAGACAGAAGGGGCCACATCTAGCTTTATCCCGATC
>NW_011892036.1:3815-4881 GCF_000151845.1 Pteropus vampyrus
GTGGGTGGTCAGGATCCGCTCCGCGTCGCGCTTCACGCCCGTGTGCAACGGGGCGCGGGGGTGTGCGCTAGGGACTCGCTAGTCGACGACCTTGCGTGTCTTTTTCCATCTGGCCACAGGCGTCACGATCCAAAGTTCCGATCGCGCCTGTCGCCCTGGGACCATTATCAACACGGTGTCCGTGCACTCTCAAAAGTGTCCTGCTTTGACGAGGCATTATGTCATTATCCTAGTTACAGGTAACCCATCTTACAAACCACCTACGTGCTTTTCGAGGTGCCAGGCGACAAGTGCTCAGGACTGGGGGAGATAAGGGACAGGGACGGCCTTTGGGCTGAGAATGTGGCTGTTTAGTGGGCGGGGGGTGGGGAGGCGGACCGTGGGAGGAAGTGGCCAGAAGGTCAAGCTGTATGTAACCACTTTCTTTGGCAGCAAAGTTGAAAAAAAAATGGATTCCAAGCCTTGGGTTTGTGGTACAGAATGAAGGTCGGATTAGGCTCTTGGACAAAGGTGTGTCTTCGGCTGCGGAAACCAGCCCTATTTTCTAACCAGTTTCCACAAAGCTTACGAAGAGGAAAGAGAAGAAAAGACAACGTGATAAACCAAACGTGGTGACTGACTTTAGGCAGGACGAGTCTCCCGGAGCCCTCCGCCTGATTCTGCAGTGGCAGCCGTGAGCTCTGCGTGCTCCGTGAGCCCCGCTTCTCCAGCTCTGCGATCCCTCCGGGGCGTGGAGCACGGCCTTCGCCTTCCGCTTGTGACTTCTGCCTTTGGCCCTCAAGGGTGGGATGCCGCAGGTTATGGGGTGTGGGAAAGGCAAAGAATGGCTTTGTTAATTCATCGTATTTGCATGGTTTTCCATGGTGTATTTACTTTTATATTTTTTATTAGCAATTTTAAGGAAATGTCATTTAGAACCATTACAGAGCATAGCGTCTTTGTTTTCCTTCCTTCCTTTCTTTCTTTCTTTCTTTCTTTCTTTCTTTCTTTCTTTCTTTCTTTCTTTCTTTCTTTCTTTCTTTCTTTCTTTCTCCCAGCATTTTAATGATTTTGTTCCAGTATCTTC
>NW_011892036.1:6796-7513 GCF_000151845.1 Pteropus vampyrus
GTGGGGTTTTTATGGACCACGTAATGGAAAAAAGGAAAAGGTAAAGAAAAACGTCACTGAGCTTCTGCTTCTCTTAAAACTGCGGCTGTGACACAAGCACAGCGACCCAGGGTCGACAGTGACACCGTATGTTCGCTCTTTCCTCCTGCTCCTTCCTCTCCCTCAGGCCTAGCAGGGTTAGTGTTGGAGTCGGGTCATAAAATTGCATCTCTGTAATTACGTGCGTGTGCATATCTGCAATTTCTCTTGAAAGATGTATCTAGCGAAAGCAGTCTTTCACCGTCATGTGAGGATGTATAAAATCGATCGCTTAACGTGATGGCCTTCGAGAAAAACACCGAGACGTTTCTAAGCCATTGCCAACTTCAAACCCTGAATTTGTTCGGCAAAGCTTTCCTGGACACCAGTGTTCCAGAAGCTGAGAATCTGAAAGAGCAGACAAAATTTATTTCTCCCTTAGTGTTTAATCTTAAGTTACAAGTGAAGGGGACTTTTATAAAGCATCTAAAGTTAAATCGAATTTTGTATGAGTGGAGACTCATGCTTCCACTCAAGATGGAACAACAGATATTGGGTTCGCCTTCTCTGCGAACAACAAACAATCAGATAAAGGGTATAAACAGTGGTCTCAAGACATCGAACAACAGACGACACAGAATAGTGACTCCTGAGAGCCGACAAACAAGCAGAGCGGGCCCTGCATTTAGCCCAGTGACT
>NW_011892037.1:0-338 GCF_000151845.1 Pteropus vampyrus
GCATTTACCTGGCTGGAGCGGAAACGCTGAAGATGAAGCTCCAAACACATCTCACCTTCAAAGACATCGCACCAGACCAGAGAAGAGCAGGCAGAGCCCCGTAGCCTAGCGGGGCCTGGCCCCGGGCCTCGTCACAGCCAGGCTGTTGTACAGCTAGGCTGCTTCCTAAATGAGCCGTTAACACTCTTGAGCTGCTTCACACCTTGCCGTATCGCTTTGAGCTATTTGCACTGAATAAAGTTGTATACTTTACCTCACTCCAAATTGTGGATTCCTATTGGTGTTGAATTAATACTACTAATCCTAAGTGGACACTAGGAATGTGGAGTCTCAGGCTC
>NW_011892037.1:2798-3322 GCF_000151845.1 Pteropus vampyrus
TTTATCGTTTAAAACCAAAGACTGTCTTCAGAGCTGCTCCCAACATCCAGCTTCTCTCCTTCCGAGCAGAGAACCTGATTCCCCCACTCTCTCTCCGTAGTTAGGTTTGGTCATGTGACTTGCTTTAGCCAGTGGAACGGGAGCAGAAGCTAAGTATGGCCACGTGACTTGCTTTGGCCAATGGAATGGGAGAAGTTAAGCATGGCCATGTGACTTATTTTGGCCAATGAAATGGGAGCCGAAGTTAAGGGTGATCATGTGACTTGCTTACGTTTGGTCATGTGACATGCTTTGGCCAATGGAAGGGGAGCAGAAGAGTGTGTGATGTCCTGTTTCTCTTACTCAGGCCATCAGTGCCCGGCTGCAAATGGTGAAGGGTCTGGAGCCCGCTTCCCGGAGCAAGGACAGTGCGCATCACAGCCCCCAGCCATCCCAGTGTGGACGTGGAGCACGAGTGACAAATAGACCTTTGCTGTTTAGGCCACTGCGAGCTCAGGATTGGTGGTCAGCATAGCAAAATCAAC
>NW_011892037.1:3372-3678 GCF_000151845.1 Pteropus vampyrus
ATCCCAGTGTGGACGTGGAGCACGAGTGACAAATAGACCTTTGCTGTTTAGGCCACTGCGAGCTCAGGATTGGTGGTCAGCATAGCAAAATCAACCCAGGTTGAACTAACACGGAGGTCACCCTGAAAGCAAGGTGCTACTGTAGGAAAATCCCGAACTACGTGGCTCGGCATCGCGATCGGGCAGCGGGAGTTCAGGAGACAGACACCTAAGGCTGGAGAGACGATGGCCCGTGTTATGTGGTGGTGAAGTATTTGGGAACACTGCCACCTGCAGTGACAAGTGGATCATGTACCCAGTGAAGCC
>NW_011892038.1:0-734 GCF_000151845.1 Pteropus vampyrus
GAACCCACATTCAGGGCATTTGTGGTCACATGCTGCCACCTACAGGGAGTCCTGCGGTGCTGCAGAGAGGACCTCCCGTTTGACTTAGATCTCAAGGAGTCATCACGGTGTCAAATTATTCATAAAGAGAAACGAGCGTGAGAAGGTGCTTGGCAAGGCCATCGCAAAGCCCATGGTAAACTGGGGGGCGGTTTGGGCTTAGCCTCCTCTTTCAGAGGAGGAGGCACTGGGCTGTTTGGGGTACGCCGGGCACAGGGATGCCAGGCGGCGGGGGAGAGGGGGAGAGGGGGGTACTGAGCTGCTGCTGCTGCGGCGGGCAGAGCAGGGGAGGCGGGGGAAAGGCACAGCCAGGGGCTGAAGGAACGCCTGTCTGGGGTCAGTGTTCGCTCAAAACCCAGTGAGGTGTGTGTCCAGTTAGGGTGAGCACTGAAACAAGAAAGGGGGCTCCGTCCAGGCGATCGGGCAACCCCCAGAACAAGAGGCGAACGCGCGGACCCTGGAAAACGCGAGCCGGGACAGCTCGGAAGATCCCCGCCCGAGGAACCCAGGTGCCCGCCCCCGAGGGTCCCGGCCCCCTGCCCCAGAGCTGTCTCTGCACGAGAGGCAAATCCCAGACGCGGAGAGCCGGACGGGGCCAGCCTGGGTTCCACGGCCACCTCGGCGGGGAGGTCCCACGACCGGCAGGCCCAGAACTGCCAGCGTCAGATAAGGCATCGCCCCAGGAAGGCATGAAG
>NW_011892038.1:791-1117 GCF_000151845.1 Pteropus vampyrus
TCCAGTTAGGGTGAGCACTGAAACAAGAAAGGGGGCTCCGTCCAGGCGATCGGGCAACCCCCAGAACAAGAGGCGAACGCGCGGACCCTGGAAAATGCGAGCCTGGACAGCTCGGAAGATCCCCGCCCGAGGAACCCAGGTGCCCGCCCCCCAAGGGTCCCGGCCCCCTGCCCCAGAGCTGTCTCTGCACGAGAGGCAAATCCCAGACGCGGAGAGCCGGACGGGGCCAGACTGGGTTCCACGGCCACCTCGGCGGGGAGGTCCCACGACCGGCAGGCCCAGAACTGCCAGCGTCAGATAAGGCATCGCCCCAGGAAGGCATGAAG
>NW_011892038.1:4117-5739 GCF_000151845.1 Pteropus vampyrus
TCTCTATTTCATCTGCACCAATTTCCCTGTGAAACACCAAGAGTAGGTGCCCTGAATTTCTGGGTGGCCCGGATTCCTTGGTGTCCCAACTGTTGTCATCTCTCAAAAGCACCCTGTCAGGGGTCCTCGGCACGATAGTTCAAATCCCTTCCAGTGGCCTTTCTTCAACACCATTTTGACAGTCCTGTGGTAGCGATCATTTCCTGAAATTCTGAAAGGCAGGCATTCCTCTCTAAGCAATGGATGTGGACATAGGGAATTAGAGCCGTCACTGACAGCGGGGCAACAGAACTCTGGTTCCAGAGTTAGACAAACCTGAGTTCAAATCCTGATTTGGGCTCTCCTTACCTTGAGACCTTAGGTCGCCACCTAACTTGAGTTTCAGTTTTCTCAACTGTAAACCGGTGATAATGCTAGTCACGTATCTCTCAGAGCGATTGTGAGGATTAAACGAGATAATGAAAAAAGGCACTTAGCATAGGCCCAGCACCTGACGCACACTCCATCCAAATGTCGAACGTCCTTGTCCTTGTTGTTTGTTGTTGTGGCTGCTGTTGCTGTTACTCGGTGACCCGACCCCACCCAAATCCAAAGCCCTTCCTCACTGGACCACTTCTTAAGCTGGGCAAGGTACCCATTTACCTGAATCAGTTGACTACATCAGCTGCAAGCCAGTGAATCTGATGCTGGCTAACTCAAGAAAATGTGGGTGTGCTGGGAGAACACAGGGCTCCTCAGAGTCCAAGAAGAGACTGGAGCAAGCAGGCAGGTGATGGCCGTAGAAGTCTCTAGATGAGGGGGTTGGCAAACTATGGCCTGTGTGCCAAATCCAGCTGATAGGCTGCTTCTGTACAGTATCGGAGCTAATAATGGCCTTTAAAGGGTTGTCAAAGCAAGAGAAGGAGAAGGCAGGGGAGGAGAGGAAGGAGAGAAAACAGAGATCATATGTGGCCTGCGAAGCCTAAAGTATTTACTGTCCTTTGCCAAATGCTGCCCGAGACTGACAGTCTCACTTAGGTGCTGTTGTCAGAATAAATGAAATTCTCCTTTCATGGCACCACTTTACACGTGTTTTTAAAAGTACGTTTTATTTTTCACATATGGTGAAGCCAACAGATCAGCAGATAACTTCCACTGAAAAGACAGTTCACAGGGGCATCAGTAAGACGGCAGAGTGGGAGACACCAGCCTTCATCCTCTGACAACAGGAAAATGGCCGGGGGGTGGGGCGGGCCTCCTGTGTCCAATTAAGTACCTAAAGCAACAGAGCGGAAAAATAAAAAGAGACTAACTGTATAGAAGGGGTGCTGGGGAGACGGGCTGAGACGTCGGGAGATGGACAGGAACGAAGAAGGCAAGGGGCGCTCAGTATCAGCCACGCAGTGGGTGCCATCGCAACCCCCAGTGGCCGGCTCTGCAGAGGACCCTGGCAGCTTTGGCCACTGAGGACCTCGACAGCCGGACTCGCCACAGCTTTCATAGCAGAAGATCCCATAGTGGTCATCGGCATGGACCTCAGCAGCCTATGCTGCAGGGGACACCAGCCACTTTCCCCATTGAGGCAACCAAGTCATCACCACTGTGGACCCCTGGAGAGGGAGACACTGCTGTGCACCACCCCC
>NW_011892039.1:0-1276 GCF_000151845.1 Pteropus vampyrus
CTAAAAAGTCTCTGAGTACAGAGCATCTTCTCCTCCCCACCCTTTTTTATCCTTTCCTAAGCTCTGCCTTGATGGGAGATTCTACTGTCGGCTTCTGGCATCACAGACCTGTCCATCATCAGCCGCGGTTACCCCACCACGAGCATGGAGCCCACACTGGCAGTTCTGCTAACAGAAGCTGTTAGCAAAGCTCAGCTGACCCTGTGCTCTTTCAAGATGTTTTAAATTCCATCCTTTGATGCCCTTTGCCCTTTGCCAGGAAGATATCCCGTCCTCATCTCAAGGACACACCAACTCAGTGGAATCGCTCTGGCTTGGTAGAGATACATATATTGAACTCACAATTCTAAAGTTAAAAAAAAAAAAAAAATTCCACAAAAGCCTCATTCTCTCCAAACACACTGAATTCCCAGAACTTGCTATATTCTCCGCTCATCTTTCTGACTTGTCTAAAGAAGCTCTGGGTGCGGCCTTTCCAGCCACGGTCCGTCCCAAACTGGCGAAGTTCGAACAGGTGGGATTAGCTGCAAGAAGTGGTATCTTTTATCCATCACCCACAACTATAATATAGTAAGTAGGATTCAGGGAAACAGTAAAGAATTTTCAAAATGGGAGGCCCCAGAACCATTATTGTCTGTCGTCACGTTAGCCCTCAATAAGACCACAAAACCAGACAGTAAAATCTGGGAGCCTGTGGTTCTCTCCTGACCAAGGGAGACGAGAAAGCAGAGAGGGAGCGGTGAGGTTTTATTTTTACATTTTTAGGGAACTCCTCATGAAGGCGGCCTTTCCCTGCCCAGCCTGGTTCTGACCACGGCACAGTGGTGCTTCTGTCTTCTGTAGGTGTCGTGGGCTTTGTCACGGACACCGTACACTTTCTGTGGTTAAACCTTCTTTGCCAATCCCTTCTCGGCTTCCAAGGAGGAGGGTCATTTCAGTGGTGTGTGTGTGTGCATGTGTGCGTGTGTGTGCACACGTGTGAGTGCGTGCGTGCGTGTGAGGAGGAGGGACAGCATCCTTTCCTATCAGCCAGTGGCCATGCGATCCCCTCTAAGCTCATACTGAGCATGAATGACTCTTATGTACGAAGGCAATCTCGGTTTCCAAGGCTGTGGCTGGCACTGCCCATCATCATTTATACTTGCATTTTAAAGGAGCACTTCTTGTGAAAATAAGATGGGCAGAGGAGAGTCATACATTATCTCCACCATCAAAAACAGCTTTTGCACAAAGCCAGAACCCCAGATTTGAGGCAGCGATACCTCTTGCCAGTGGT
>NW_011892039.1:4626-6803 GCF_000151845.1 Pteropus vampyrus
GTGCGTTCTACCTCAGGTATCATTTCCAATTACACTGAAAGTGTTATCGCTTGTCACCACACCTTCGGCTCGATCCGTAGGCTAGCTGTGACAGTGGCTCACCTTGGTCAGTGTTTTTAATGGCATGTAACATGCAGTATCAATTTAAAATTCAGTGAGGACGTAAGCGTGTCCTGGACCTAATTTCACATGTCTCATTTCTAAAACTATAGATTTTCCCCTAACGGTCACTTCTCCGGTGTTTTGTGGGACTTCGCTGGAGGCAGAGGCACAAATGTGCCAGAGGAAGGGGGAGGCAACCGCCACTTTTTCATGAGTGGATTCAGACTTATCCGTCGGCCTAGAGAATTTTTTTTTTTTTTTAGCTTTCTGCATATGCATTTGTTTTCGCTGATTCAATCCATTATTCAATTAAATTAGTCCCAGTTTAATAATAACGGCCTCCCTCTAGCCTGTCCCTTTAATCTTAGTGAAAACGAAAACCCAGGCGGTTTTCAGCATGACACTATGTGGAAATCAGTTATGAAATTACCTGTTTATTAATGATGTGTCAGGAGACTGACATGGTTACGGTGGGCACCGGCTGGAGTAGTGCTAATGTAGAAATAACAAGGCCATATTATGGGCAATATGTATTCTATAGAACTATAACTTTCGTTCCCCGGGGACACCGCTGAAATCCAGATGTTTTATCTCAAGATTTTCATTCGAAGAGAGTGAAGATTTTAAAGTGAAATCGAGCACATTGCAAGTCCGCGTTTGGCCACATGCCCTCACTGGGGAGCCCGTGTGAGCAGACACTTAGTGCCAGATGTGCGAAGGATTAGTGTCGTATCAGTTAATTAGCCAGACCGGGGGTGGGGAGGGGGCGGGTTGGGAGAGGGGGTGTGTCATTTTGCAATTGCGAAAGTGGATTTAAAGCATGACTTTAAAACGTATTTTTGAAGACTGGTCTATTAGTGTCAGTGAAGTTTTCAAGTTATGGAACAAAATAAAAGCTGATCTAAATAGGGGAGAAACAAGCAATTTTTATTTAAAATAAGGAATTTTTACAGGAAGGTTTTACATTTTTATCATAAAGAGATCTGGCCATAACACTATAACTAATATGCTGGATAGACTCATGCAGACCACTTTTTTTTTTTTTTTTAAGCAGGCAAAAATGTACCATAAAGTTGATATTAGTAACAGGTAAAATAAACCAATGGCCCTGTCAACTTGGGTGGGGAGAGGATTTTTTTTTTTTCTTTTTTCTTTTTTTTTTTTTCTTAGAGTGTTTTATGGAGTAACTGACACAGCAGATGGAATGGAGAAATGGCAATGATCTGATGATTCTGAATGACTGTAAATAAATCCTGCTATATAATGAGCAACTGAATAATTTGTACGAAAACATGCCCTTAAACCATGTATCTCAATAGCCGCATTTGTACGGATGAGCTTGTTGCACCCTATTTTACCACCACCCTGTCTTAATACAAGTATATTATTTCCCGGGACCATCTCTCATCTTGGAGGCCAGTCCAAGTGGTCTGGATGTCACGGCCAGCAACTCTGGATTCTGAATGTGGAAAGTAACCCGAAGCCACAAATGTCTGTGAGTCAAATAACTTCTGGATGCGAAGTATCGGGGCTCTGGTACAAAATGGCATGAGAATTAAGGACACCCCAGTGTGCTTTTACAAAAGAGAGGAAAAATACTACCTTTTTCCCTCGCTTGGACTTCACATCGCATTTTGGCAACTTCCCTACACTTAAGAAACCTTTGCCATTGCACAGAATAGAGAAGGGAAATTCTTAGCTGGTCGTGGGGGATGGTATTTGGCCAGGGTAGATCATCTGTCTGCGTAATGAATGAAGCGCGCTGGCTTTTGTGCTAGGAAAATCAGGCAGTGGAGTCACTCGTTGCTGAATACCTGGAATTTAATTTCTACGGAGGTGATGAGGTGGTGAAGGAAGCTTCAGATTTCAGCTCTAGTTATCACCTCTTCTGCCCTCCCTCCCCGCCTATTGGCTTTTGATGTCCTACTGTTGGGCTTTCCTACAATCTTGCCTTTTCTTTACCCCAGCCCTTATCACATCAGACTGTTTAGCTCTTTCCGCCCATAGACTGCTATTTGGTCTTGATGGTTTATGGTTCTACCTTTGAGCCAGCACCAGGCCCTTAATCAATGTTT